>NW_017670590.1:21164-21847 GCF_001879085.1 Nicotiana attenuata
GTTAGTGACGAAGAATACGAGAAACGAAGGGAAGTAAGAGAGGCTTAAGGTTTTGTGAGAACAGAGAGTTTGAGAATGGTAAAGTTGTTCAGTTGAAAAGGTTGTAAAGCGTGTTCAAAATCAGAACAAGGGAAGGGTTTTTATAGCATACAATAGAGTAAAACAAATAAGGTAATGAACCAATCACACATAAATAATGTATGAAAATCAATTAACAATCAATTAAGGTCAGCATGAATCAATTAACAGGACAGAATCAAGTAAGTATCACTTAATTTAAGGAAAATCTCACACGGAATCAATCGGTAATTAAGAATAAGGTTAAATAAGGTAAGAACTAATTACAAAATCAATTAGGAGTCAGAACACAAAATCAAGCCAGTAGTACGGATAATTAATCACATAAATAAGGTAAGAACAAGTAAAATCTTAATGAAGCAATACTGGTGCTAAAAGGAAAGTTGATTCCCAAACCCTAATTTAGGTAAGTAGAATTAATTAATACTTAATTGACAGCATTAAAGGTAAACGGGCAAAAGACAGTAGAATAAATAGTCAAATAATCGAAACCCTAAGAAATACAAAGACATATAGATGGAGCTTGATTAAATCAAGTAAAAATCAGTCGAAAAAGTAAATAAGAAAATCAGAGATGAAAATATTTAAACGCTAAAACCTTTTTT
>NW_017670590.1:22872-30455 GCF_001879085.1 Nicotiana attenuata
AATTGGTAATTATTTAGATATAAAATGACTTGGAATAAATTAATTTAAAATCTTTTTAAAATTACAGAAAATTATGGAAAAATACTGGTTGATGCTCATGCACTATTTTGAAAGTATATATGCATTTTTTAAAAAATATATAAGGGAAATATAGGGTATCAACAGCTGCCCCTCTTTACCCGGGAAGGATGAAAGAGTTGTCGGATAAAGAAATGATGACCGATTTTGACCGAATGGGGGTGTTTTGAAAAATATAGGCCGAACCCTGGTCTCTGAGCTGCCTACATATCCTTGGTGTCTTCAGGCTATGAGGATGATGCCTTTGGACTATGACGCCTTTGGACAAGTTGGCTATATATCAGCCCATGAAGTGTCGATACATGATGATGGATCATATAAGCAAACAAGACAGAGCTTAGTCTTGCATAGAATCGAGATAGAGCTTAATCCGGGAAAAGGCAAAATAGTGCTAGGTTTCAGATAGTGTAACATTCAGTATTAGACAAGGAAAGCTAGAGCTTAGCCTTATGCAGATAGGGAGGCAAGGCTTAGCTTCATACAAGAAAGGGAGACAATGCTTAGTCTCATGCAACGGAAGGCAGTGCTTAGCCTTATGCAAATAGGGAGGCAGGGCTTAGCCTTATGCAAGAAAAGGAGACATTGCTTAGTGTCATGCGACGGAAGGCAATGCTTAGCCTTATGCAAATAGGGAGGCAGGGCTTAGCCTTATGCAAGAAAGGGAGAAAATGCTTAGTCTCATGCGACGGAAGGCAGTGCTTAGCCTTATGCTAATAGGAAGGCAGGGCTTAGACTCATGCAATAAAGAGAGACCATGCTTAGTCTCATGCGACAGAAGGAAGTGCTTAGCCTTATGCAAATAGGGAGGCAAGGCTACGCCTCATGCAAGAAAGGGAGACAATGCTTAGTCTCATGGAGACGGAAGGCAGTGCTTAGGCTTATGCAAATNATTTGAGACAGGGCTTAGTCTCATGCAGAGAGAAGGCAATGCTTAGCCTTATGCAAATATGGAGGCAGGGCTTAGTCTCATGCAGAGAGAAGGCAATGCTTAGCCTTATGCAAATATGGAGGCAGGGCTTAGCCTCATGCAGGATTCGAGACAAGGCTTAGTCTCATGCAAAGAGAAGGCAATGCTTAGCCTTATACAAATATGGAGGCAGGGCTTAGCCTCATGCAAGGTTTGAGACAGGGCTTAGTCTCATGCGAAGAGATGTCAATGCTTAGCCTTATGCAAATATGGAGGCAGGGCTTACCCTCATGCAAGGAGAAGGCAATGCTTAGCCTTATGCAGTGAACAAGTAGCAAATAGGAGTAGAATATTTCTTAGCTAGAGATATATTTGTGCTTGGCGGCCCGATTGTTATGATGGTAATGGTTTTAAGGCGTACGTACTTGTGGTTACTCTTTGTCCCTGCATTCAAAGAAAGATCGTAAGTTTTACGGGGAGGTTGGTTCGTGCCTTTGTCTGCTTGTTTTGCTTTACTTTGCTCTGGAGATCCTATTCGAGTTACCCTGGGCAACATCTGGCTATCATAGAAATAAAGTTTTCGAAAAAATATACACTTATTTGATGAAATAGAGTTATTTTAGAACATAGCGGTGTATAATATCAAGTAAATTAGATGAACTAATGAGTGCGACACTTTTAGAGACATTGCGGCCTTCTTTGTGTTAGAATTTTGAGGGTCCTCCTCAAAATTCTGCCCAAGTTTGGTGAATGATCCTTCGGTCGTTCTGCGTGTAACGAAGTTTGTTGGATCTACTCCGGAATTTTGACAATCCTTCTCAAAATTCTGCCCTTGTTTCTTAACCGATTTCTGACTGACTTGCATATGATGGCGTCGGTTGGAATTGTTCTAGAATTTTGAGGAGGAGGGTCCTCCTCAAAATTCTGCCCCAGTTTCTGGTTCTAGGGAAATGAAGATTTTATCAAGATGTGACCGAACCCACAGGGCTGCCTACGTATCCCCTCTTAAACAGGAATCAGGTCTAGCGTAGTTCAGTTACATCAGGGGAGGAAATGTAAACAATCTAAACATAGTATCTCTTGACTGCATCTGAATTAATAGGCTTTGGCCAAACTTCTCCGTCCATTTCTGCAAGTATGAGTCCTCCTATTAGTACCATGTGAACCATGTAGGGACCTTGCCAGTTGGGTGAAAATTTTCCTTTGGCGTCATCTTGATGTGGGAAGATCCGCTTCAACACCAACTGCCCCGGTGCGAATTGTCTTGGTTTGGCCTTTTTGTTGAAAGCTCTGGACATTCTATTCTGATAAAGCTGACCGTGACATACTACATTCATTCTTTTTCCATCTATGAGGGCTAGTTGCTCACAGCGGCTCCTTATCCATTTTGCATCATTGAGTTTGACTTCTTGTATGATTCTTAAAGAAGGAATTTCTACATCGCCTGGAATGACAGCTTCGGTACCATAAACCAGTAGGTAGGGAGTTGCCCCAGTCGATGTGCGGACTGTGGTGCGGTACCCCAATAGGGCAAGGGGTAACTTCTCGTGCCATTGTTTGTGATTTTCTACCATCTTGCTTGGTATCTTCTTGATGTTCTTGTTGGTAGCTTCCATGCAATCTGTTTCCATGGTCATCTAAAAATACCCCACTCTGAGTATCTTTTTGGCTAGAATCATATGTGGTCCGCAGGTTCAGGCATGTATCTCCTCGAGCAATTTGGAAGCCTCTCTTGCGTCAACACACCTCAACAGCCCCAGATCAGGAGTTCTTCTATACAGGGTTCTTCCGCTTTGGAAGAAGTGATTTGACAGCCTCTGCGGTGTGCGTTTCTAAGTATGGTTCGCCTGTTCTGGGTATTCTCCTTTAGCTAAATATTCCTTGATGTCGTGGAACCAAGGTTTTCCATCCGTTTCTTCTTCAACATGAGCACAGTAAGCCGGCTGATTATGGATTTTCACCGGGATGGGATCGACGAAATTCTTGTCTGGATGTTGTATCATTGATGATAAGGTGGCCAGTGCGTCTGCGAACTCATTCTGGACTCTTGGAACATGTTTGAATTCTATCTTTGTGAACCTCTTCATCAATTCTTGCACATGAACAAGTATGGTAGTATCTTGGTGTTTTTCGTAGCCCATTCTCCTTGAACTTGATGTACCAGAAGATCCGAATCACCAATTACCAGCAACTCTTGTATATTCATATCGATGGCCAAATTGAGCCCCATGATGCAAGCCTCATATTATGCCATACTGTTGGTGCACGAAAACCTAAGCTTTGCGGATACCGGATAATGTTGACCTGTCTCTGATACCAAGACCGCTCCAATACCCACTCCTTTCAAGTTTGCAGCTCCGTCGAAGAACATTTTCCAACCGTCATAGGCTTTAGCAGTGTCCTCTCCTATGAATGACACATTTTCATCAGGAAAATACGTTTTTAGTGGTTCGTATTCTCCTCCCATAGGATTTTCAGCAAGATGGTCTGCCAATGCTTGTCCTTTGACTGCCTTCTGAGTTACATAGATGATATCGAACTCACTTAACAATATCTGCCACTTGGCTAACTTCCCGATTGGCATAGGCTTCTGAAAGATGTACTTCAGAGGATCCATTCTTGATATGAGGTAGGTGGTATAGGCACATAAGTAATGCCTCAATTTCTGAGCTGTCCATGTCAAAGTACAGCAAGTGCGTTCTAGTAGAGAATACCGCGCTTCGTAAGGTGTGAACTTCTTACTCAAGTAATATATGGCTTGCTCCTTTCTTCCTGTCTCGTCATGTTGTCCCAAAACACAGCCGAAAGCACCATCTAGTACGGACAAATAGAGTAGCAAAGGTCTCCCAAGTTATGGTGGGACTAGGACTGGTGGCATGGACAGGTATTCTTTAATTTTGTCAAAAGCCCTTTGACAATCCTCAGTCCAGCTGGTTTCAGCATCCTTCCTCAACATTTTGAAGAAGGGTTCACATGTTACTGTGGACTGTGCTATAAAGCGGTTGATGTAGTTGAGACGTCCCAAGAATCTCATCACGTCCTTTCTGCTCTTCGGTGGTGGTAACTCTTGGATAACCTTAACTTTGGACGGGTCCAACTCGATTCCTCGGCGACTGACGATGAATCCCAATAATTTTCCTGGAAGAACCCCGAATGCATATTTTGCGGGGTTCAGTATTAAATTGTACCTTCGTAGCTTATCAAAGAACTTCCTCAAGTCTGCTATGTGATCTGTGGCCCTCTTGGATTTGATGATGACGTCGTCAACATACACCTCTATTTCCTTGTGCATCATATCATGGAAGATGGTCGTCATGGCTCTCATGTAGGTAGCCCCATTCTTTAGACCAAATGGCATCATTTTCTAGCAGCACACTCCCCACAGTGTAATGAAGGCTGTTTTCTCTGCGTCTTCTTCGTCCATCCAAATCGGATGATAACCCGTGAAGCAGTCTACAAAGGACTGGAGTTCATGCTTGGCACAATTGTCGATCAGAATGTGTATATTTGGCAGTGGAAAATAGTCCTTGGGACTTGCTCTGTTTAAATCCCGATAGTCAACGCACACCCTTACTTTCCCATCTTTCTTTGGAACTGGTACGATGTTGGCTAACCAGGTTGGGTACTCAACTACCCTGAGGACTTTGGCTTTGATATGCTTGGTAACTTCTTCCTTGATTTTTAGGCTCATGTCTGGTTTGAATTTTCTGAATTTCTGCTTCACCGACGACACGTTGGATTGGTAGGCAACTTATGAGCCACTATGGATGTGCTCAGGCCTGTCATGTCATCATATGACCACATAAAAATATCCTCATATTCTTTCAGGAAACGAGTGTATTCTTCCTTTTCTGAAGACGATAGGTGAATGCTTATGCGAGTCTCTTTGATGGTTTCAGAATCTCCCAAATTGATTGCCTCGGTTTCGTCCAGGTTGGACTTAGGTTTGTTCTCAAAATTCGCAACTTCTATGATAACTTCCTCAGGTATTTCATCCTCTTCTTCTGAGTCACTATCCTTATATTGCGTTGTCTCATCACATTTCACAGTCATTGGCTCACCAGGAAAAGTAATAATAATGTTGTAGAGAAAAAAATATAAAAGATAATAATAAATATTAAATAACAATGCATTAATTAAATTTTGAAAACATCCAAAATAGGTACGGCTCGATGAGCAATTATTTCGATACAAAATGCGTCTTTAAAGCAAAATACTGGAAATATCTTAAATGCTTAAAATGGCTATTAGAAACAAGTCAAGCTAATTACCAAGCTACCCAGGAACTCGACGGGGCCGGGATGGTGCGGCAGTCCAATTCTTGAGAACGGCTCCCTTCTCCACGGTCTGAATGGTAAGGCCTTCTTCCTCTTCCTCCTTCTCAACTATTGCACTGCAAGCCATGTCATCGCTTGTATTATTCATTTTGGCTTTTCCTTTGCTATTAGGATCATTCGGAGGAGGAGGAGGTGGAGGACCTCTTGATCTGGTATGGTATGCTGGTGATGCCAGTATGTGCGAACCAACCTTAGGGGATGAGAATAATCAAAATAAAGAAAGAAAAGAAAGACAAAAGGTAGACAAGTCAGTAAGGATTCTAAAAACATTTGCACGATTTAAACACATATTGCAGAAACGTAAATTCGCGTCCAAATTTGGGGAACCTTCTTGTGCCCGAGGTAGGCCTAGCAACAAGTAGATTTGGAGTAAATGCCTCATTTAATTAATGTAATAAATAAGACGAACCTAAAAGCGATGATAAATAAATGAGTTACTAATGGCATCTGCCTTATTATATTTGAATTCCAAAATGGCTCAAAACAGATAAACCTAATCTACTTGGTTCCGAAGGGACCTTCCCCATATTTGGCCCTCTTGGCTCCATCAATCAGATTCCCCAGGTCGTGCATGTCCGGCAGCAGGTATGCCTTTGCTAGATGTCCTCCTTCGTTGCCTTCTGCATTCTAACAATCTACGACCCTTTTTCCTCATCTTCCCTTCTAGTTCCATCAGACCCTGCTCCAAGTACTCCAACCTTTCTGCCGACCTTGTAGCTGTTAGATTATATGAGTCCACCACACTATAGAGTACCTAGTCCTCTATGAGTTTCCACTGAAAATATTAATGAACCAAACTGTATAGAGATCTGGTCCTATATCAGTTCCCACAGTGCTAACTACAGAACCAGTATGTAAATGAGACACAGGATTTTTACGTGAAAAAATCCTACTCAAGGGGACAAAAACTACGACCTACACCTGTAGGCTTTCAACTTCACTAACTTGTAAAATACCTATTACAAGCCACTTTGTAGTGACTCCATTACAAAGAATTCAACTCAACTAACTTGTGGTACTCTTACCACAAGCCACTTTGTGACTCCCTAGTTGCAAAGACTTTCACTAACTTGTGATGCTCTCACCAGAAGCCACCTTGTCACTCTACAGTTACAAAGGCTTTTGACTAACTTGTGATACTCTCACCACAAGCCACTTTGTCACTCTCTAGTAACAAAGACTTTATCTTATGACTAAACCTAGTCACAATATAAACTCTGAGAGTTTACGGATTTTACAAGAGGTTTCCCAATCAACGCTTCTAAGAAAGTAGGATAGGAGTTACAATGAAGAACACATAACAAAGACTCAACAAACCTAAGGACTTAAGATATCTTCAATCTTGGATCCGGTCCTTGAGGTTGCAGCAGCTTTGTTCTTGAGAGAGGTTGTTGCTAGCACTTGAGAGAATGTTTTCTTTTCTGATTTACAAGTGTTCAAGTGATCAGATCCCATGCACCAGGTTGTTATACTACAAAAGACATTACCATGGTGATGTCAATTCACAATGGTGATGTCAAATCTTGGTTAGTACATGCTTCTTCTCAATGGGAAATGACTGCTGCACTGTCTGCTGCACTGTCGCGTGTACAGTTGCAGGCAGTCACTTTCTGCAGTTGCTTTCCAGCTGTATAGTTGACTCATACTTCTGTCAGAGAACCCTAAGGGACCAGGTCCCTGTTCTGTTCCTCTTTGTACAGTTGCAGACAATCACTTTGTGCAGTTGCGTTCCAGCTGTATAGTTGACTTGTACTTCTGTTAGGGGAACACCAAGTGATCAGGTCCCTAATCTGGTTCTTGTGAATCTAAAGGCACACTGCCCAGATTGTCTTGAGTTGATTAACTTGAATGATTGTTCCAGGCATGCTTCAGGTCCTTTATCTGGTTCTATACAGAAAGTTTGTTAGATCATCAAAACATAGATTAAAAGACCTTAAGCCCATCAATTTCCCCCTTTTTGATGATGACAAACTTTTAACATTGATGACTATTTGACTTAACCAGATAAGGTACCAGCAACCGCATATGTTCCCCCTGACTCTATGCTTCCCCCCTTAATTACTTGCTACAATTTCAGTTTAATCGATTCTTCCCCCTTTTGGCATCAACAAAAAGACACAGTCAGAAAAAACGGCATAAAGAAGTCTAACAAAGCTAACTCATGCCACATATGTGCACACAACATGATAGAAAAGAGAAGCAAAAAGGAAAGCAAGCATTGTACAAGCAAAAGAAGAGTTGTTTCATGTTAAGAAATTAGA
>NW_017670590.1:30475-59569 GCF_001879085.1 Nicotiana attenuata
GAGAACTTTCTTACACGCTTTTTTTCTGGGAATGACATCTCCAAGTGAATGAAGCTCATTTATAATAGATGTGAATCTAGTGTGCATATCTTGTATAGACTCATCATCCTTCATCCTGAAAAGCTCATACTCGGTGGTGAGCATGTCAATCTTGGACTGTTTAACCTGAGTGGTTCCTTCATGTGCCGTTTGCAAAGCTTCCCATATTTCCTTGGCAGAATCACATGCTGAGATTCTATTGTACTCATCAGGTCCTATACCACATACCAAGATTTTCTTGGCACGAAAGTTCTTTTCTACATCTTTTCTGTCAATATCACTATACTCTTTTCTGTTTTTTGGCACCATTGGTCCAGTTTCTCCAAGCTTCTTCATAGGAACATGTGGACCATCACAAATGACGTCCCACAGCTCTGAATCTTCTGCCATTATGAAATCATGCATACGAGTCTTCCACCACCCGTAATACTGACCATTGAATCTAGGGGGTCTGTAGGTTGATTGTCCTTCCTCAAAGTTAGGTGGAGCAGCCTTGAGATCCTTTCTAGGTGTTAACCTTTGAGAAAGAACCTGCTCTGATACCAATTGTTAGATTATATGAGTCCACCACACTATAGAGTACCTGGTCCTCTATGAGTTTCCACTGAAAATACTAATGAACCAAACTGTATAGAGATCTGGTCCTATATCAGTTCCCACAGTGCTAACTACAGAACCAGTATGTAAATGAGACACAAGATTTTTACGTGGAAAAATCCCACTCAAGGGGACAAAAACCACGACCTACACCTGTAGGCTTTCAACTTCACTAACTTGTAAAATACCTATTACAAGCCTCTTTGTAATGACTCCATTACAAAGAATTCAACTCAACTAACTTGTGGTACTCTTACCACAAGCCACTTTGTGACTCCCTAGTTACAAAGACTTTCACTAACTTGTGATGCTCTCACCACAAGCTACTTTGTCACTCTACAGTTACAAAGGCTTTTTACTAACTTGTGATACTCTCACCACAAGCCACTTTGTCACTCTCTAGTAACAAAGACTTTATTATATGACTAAACCTAGTCACAACATAAACTCTGAGAGTTTACGGATTTCACAAGAGGTTTCCTAATCAACACTTCTAAGAAAGCAGGATAGGAGTTACAATGAAGAACACATAACAAAGACTCAACAAACCTAAGGATTTAAGATATCTTCAATCTTGGATCCGGTCCTTGAGGTTGCAGTAGCTTTGTTCTTGAGAGAGGTTGTTGCTAGCACTTGAGAGAATGTTTTCTTTTCTGATTTGCAAGTGTTCAAGTGATCAGATCCCATGCACCAGGTTGTTATTCTACAAAAGACATTACCATGGTGATGCCAATTCAAAATGGTGATGTCAAATCTTGGTTAGTACATGCTTCTTCTCAATGGGAAGTGACTGCTGCACTGTCGCGTGTACAGTTGCAGGCAGTCACTTTCTGCAGTTATTTTTCAGCTGTATAATTGACTCATACTTCTGTCAGAGAACCCTAAGGGACCAGGTCCCTGTTGTATTCCTCTTTGTACAGTTGCGGACAGTCACTTTCTGCAGTTGCATTCCAGCTGTATAGTTGACTTGTACTTCTGTTAGGGGAACACCAAGTGATCAGGTCCCTAATCTGGTTCTTGTGAATCTAAAGGCACACTGCCCAGATTGTCTTGAGTCTATTAACTTGAATGATTGCTCCAGGCATGCTTCAGGTCCTTTATCTGGTTCTATATAGAAAGTTTGTTAGATCATCAAAACATAGATTAAAAGATCTTAAGCCCATCAGTAGCCATTTCTTTCCACTCGTTGATTGATTCCATGTCAAACTTGTGTTCTCCAGATGCTTGGCTTCGGATTCAAGGACCCTCTTACGTAGCCTCTCATACTTCACTTGTGCTTCAACGACTTCATCTATGACCCTGTTTCCTTGACTAACCCTTGGCTCGAATATTCCTGCTATGTTATCTTCTAACCATGATGGGTAGAAGTACACATGATCGGCGTGATATCGATCTGGCTCGATGGTATCCTTTTCCACGATAACCTTCAAATGCCACATATGCTGGCCTCACATTTGTATGGAACGACGTCATCCTGAAAATCGGCTCTGTAATGGCTCATTTTGGAGATTCGCGGTATGACTTGTTTTCTACTAGCTTGTCTCATAACCCTGATAGGGACATAGGGATGTATTCCCCTTAGCCTAATCAACACCAAATGCGGAACATCCATGGATCTGATGATGAATTCATCGGTAAGGAACCACTTGAACATCCAGTGAACCTGGTCCTCGATCAAATTGTTGAAGAACTGTGCCCATTCTGTAGCATTCTCTGGCTGTGCAAATCTGTCTGAGATAAAGATCATTCTTTTAGGATGGTGGAAAGCGATGTGGTCGTTCCATGGTCTCTGTGGAAACTCCTGGCGGTACTGACCCCTCTGAAGATGTTCTAACAACGAAATATGTAGTAGCAAGTTACAACCCTCGAAGTGTTTGAACCCCTTCTTGCAACGATCCAGAGCCTGGTATATGTCTGCTACAATCATCGGGACAATAGTATAGGTTTGTCCCTCAATTCCCTCCATGAAAACTCTGGTTACCATGGCCAACTTGGTGTGGATTCTGTCCCCTTGGCTTGGAAACACTATCATACCCAGAAAGCAGACGATGAACACAAAAACCCTACGATGAGTCCAACCTAGGGAAGTGATAGAGAATTCGTCATGAAAGATACAGTAAGATTTGCTGTGTCCGTATCGTTCATAGAGGAAGTCAAAGGGTATGTAAGACTTCTTCAAGCACTCCAAGTCCTCATTCTTTCTCAGGCTCATCATTTTCAGAAACCCCCTAGTATTGCGGTTTTCTGGTACTAGTAAACCGGGACTATCTCATGGCAATCCAGCGAACCCTCCGATTTCCTCCAGGAGAGGAGTCATTTCTATGTCACCAAAATGGAATACAGCTCTTTCTCCGTCCCAGAACATAGTAGCAGCTTCGATCAACATGTTGTTTGGTTGAATGTCCAATAAGGAAGGTAGATTTGCAAGAACCCTTTTCACGTGGTTTTTATCACTTGGCGAAAGGTTTTCCCACCAGTCCAACAACAACGGTGGTATACTTCGGACCATGTCGAACCTGGGGACTTCGTGCCTCATTTTCTGCAAAATAAACAGAGTTAGACCCTTGCCCCCTCCGTATTCGACTACTTACACATTAACGATTAGCATGTCGGCATTTACCTCTCCAAATAATGCACATATTGTGATTGCGTCCATTGAGATTATAGAAATCCCGGTGGACTTTGGACAAGGCTTTCTTAGAGGGTTATTATGTGGACAGCATATTAACCCCGGCTAGGTTTGACCATGATGCATGTACAGTTATTATCAGAGCAAGGTTCTATAGAAGTCTAGACTAGTACCCTCAAGCGGACAACTTGAGAGGGAAAGGAACGAAACCGTCGACTGCATCACTGATCGACTAGTTTTATCGCAAATAAGCCTTTCCAAATTTAAAGGGTGATTTTAGGAAGAGCGCGGACACTCATGAAGTGCCTCTATGGTATTAGTACGCACGAGTGGAATATGATATTGAGCATGGAGTTATGCAAAAAGAAAACAACACGTTATCAAGTATTTGCATGATGAATAATGATGAAATGCGATATTTAATAATTGTAAAGACATTTAAGAAAAGAAAAACAAGGAGATAAGTCAGTTTCCATAGTAAAAGTGATAAAGCAAGGGAGGGAGATCATAAATGAATAAGGATAGAAAAATAAATTCACATAGAATGGGAAGGGGTGTGCAAGTATTAAAGACATGCTTAAAGACTAATTTAAAGAAGAGTTCGTTATGGTAAGATCCTAAAGATATCCCCAGCAGATTCACCATGCTGTCGAGCCCCATTTTTCTCGCGAAATCGGGTTTCGACATTTCTGGGACAACTCCTTTCCTTTTGGGATGGGGTAAGGGATTTGAGGAGTCGCCACCTAATGGATTAAGGTGCGTTAGGGCACCTAGAGCAGTTAACTCATGAAACTAGTTTACATCACCAGAGATCGGGTAAAGGCTCGAAATTACCTTGAAGGGAAGGTGTTAGGCACCCCTCGAGGTCCACAACGGTGGGTCCCTGCCAAACTTAAATTAAGCAAATTAGTCTTAAAAGGGGAGAAAAACCAATTGGACAGATACAATATTCAACATATTTTTTTACACAGGAGTATAGGGGGTAGTCCTGAGTTTTTAAGCCTATAGGATCATTCCATGCAATGCTTTGCAACTCCCTCAAGTCGGGGTTTTACTCATAGCATTAGCGCATGGGCTATCATTTCCTTTACTACCCAATTACTATCTTTCAGTTGTTACCTAAGCGTTCTAATAGCTTTTAACTCGTGCCTTATGCGTGCACTACCCGTCCCTTACCTATGGTCCTGGAGGTATTTGGGACCTCTATTTAGGGTGGTTCTAGACTGACCTATGTTGTTTAAATGAGAAAAGCTAGGCGACAAAAAAAATTCAAATAGGACTATCATGTAAGGAGCAAATAAGGGCTCACATTAACCTCCACAAGTAAATAACAAATGCACGCAGTTAAATCAGCAGATTTGTTAATTTAGGATCCTATAGGCAGGATGTCTAGATGAGCAAAAACGGGCTATAAGACATCATTTTATTAAGGCGGGCCTCGGGACCTATCAATTTGCCTACTGATTTTATTAAGCCTTGAATCTAGGCATTTTCAGGCAGTAAGATATCACAGTTTTAGACCCCAGAATCATTAATAACCCTACCAATTTGCCTAAGTGATTAACAGAATCCTATAGGCATGGTATCTACAACTGTTAGATCTATAACATGGTTTCTAAGCGAATTACTGATTTTAACCTACAGGCATGATATTTGTTAGTTTAAATCCTATAGACATGATTTCTAGGTGTTGATTTGATTCCTTTTGTTCCTATAGGCATGGTATCTAAGTTGAAGCTGATTTTTATTTCCTATAGGCATGAAATCTATTAATCACGTGTGGGCAGAATTTTAAGCACATTGCCAGGAAAGTTTGTTAATTCACACAAATTGCATCCTATATACATGATCACTAATGCACGTTGGAATTGGAAATATGTGTAGATCCTATGAACATGATTTCTAATGCAGAGTTAACAGGAGACCTATAGGCGGTGTCTCTAGTATGCCAAAAAATGTGGAAATACAGAGTCGCAAACAATCAGAAAAATCTTATAGGCAGGATCTCTACAAGTATGGCATTCACATAATACAATAAACCTATAGGCAGGATTTCTACCCGAGTTCAACAAAGATATAAGGAAACCCTTCCCCCCAGCTTTTACTAATAAGCCCCAAATCTGTTTATTACAGAGATTATTACAGCCCGGAATGAATAAATTAGATAGCAGTACCCATTACACTATAGGGATCCTTCATAGGCCCAATATGAACCTGGGAACCAGGCCTTCAAACATAGCAACTTTGAAGCATAATGGTATTCCATCCATAGCACATAAAATTGGGCTCCTGGTGTGTCAAAGTTCCCAAGGGCCTCAGGGACCCCGAGCAATGCTCACATCAGGACCATACTCAAATAAACAGTTCATAAGATTGGAAGACCAGCCCCCAATGTGTCAGAGTTCAGAGGAGTCTCAAGAACCCTAGGCAATGCTCACACTGAGGGTGGTAGGAACTTAAAGGAATAAGAGTAGCAATTTCAAAACTAGTACATAGAGGGTAAGGGGACAGTTTTAGAAAAATAGCTAAATTTCAGAAGGGTAAGGGTAAAGGGGACAGATTTAGAAACCAGTGCATACGGAGCAGTAACAGAATTGCACAAACAAAACTCATGTTCACACATATAATTCAACTAAGTTGATATTTGTTCAGACTAGATACTTGTTAGTTTATATGAGTCCACCAAACTATAGAGTACCTGGTCCTCTATGAGATGATGCTTAGAATGTTGTAAAGACTGAAAGTAAAGAAGGCAAGAGATTTTTACGTGGAAAAATCCCACACAGGGGGATCAAAAAACCACGACCTACTCTTGTAGGATTTTAACTCCACTAACTTGCAATCTCCCTATTACAAGCCACTTTGCAAAATCCTATTGCAATGACTTCACTAACTTGTAAAAACCCTATTACAAGCCACTTTGCAAAATCCTATTGCAAAGACTTCAACTAACTTGTGATGCACTCACCACAAGCCACTCTATAACTATCCTAGTTACAAAGGCTTTAAACTTATGACTATCCCTAGTCACAACATAAACTCAGAAGTTTGCGAATTTTGGTTGTTCCTAAGACAATGCTTCTAAGAAAGCAAACTAGGAATTATAATGACGATCAAATAACCAGATTACAACTCAACTACGGATGTACATAAACTCATTGAGAAACTGATCCTTAGTGGAGTTGTCTTCTTGTTCCTGACACACCAGTGACTTCAATGCCGGATGAATACTGTTGTTGCTTGAGAGAATATCACTGAATGCACGAAGAATGGTGTGTCTTGCACCAGGTTGTTTTATCACAAAAGATAACACAATGGATAGTGATGTCAACTCTTGGTGTACGCTTCTTCCCAATGAGAAGTGACTGTTGTACTGTCTGCACAGCCACTTCTGGGCAGTTGCGTTCCAGCTGGATAGTGGACTTTGTAGTTCTTGTCAGGACACACCAACAAACCAGGTCCTAGTTGTGTTTCTCTTCTGTGACAGTTGCTAGATGGTCACTTTCTTCTGCTACGTTCCAGCTGCACATTTGACTTGTACTTCTGTCAGAGAACCCTAAGGGAACAGGTCCCTGTTGTGTTTCTCTTTATATTGATTGCGTACAGTCACTGACTTGTACATGTGCCGGAGAACCCTAAGGGACTAGGTTACCAGGTCCCTGTTGTGTTCCTCCCTGTGGTTGTTCATCCATTTGCTGATTTTCAGATTTAGACCAGTACAGTTGAAATGCGGATCAGGTTCTCTATCTGGTTCTTCACAACAAGTTTGTTAGATCATCAAACATCAGAAGCATAAGGCCAAGACATTGAAAACCCATCAATTTCCCCCTTTTTGATGATGACGACATAGACATGGACAGTATTTGTTTAGAGCAGAAATAACCAGATGAGATGCCAGAACTACACGAAGTTCCCCCTTAATCTCAAATCTCCCTCCTTTGTGTTGATAGTTCCCCCTTAACCTCAGAGTTGATTTTCCCTCACTTACACACACAAAGCATATTACATATTACCCCTCACCTCTCACCTACACACTTCTTTTCCCCCTTTTGGCATCATTAAAAAGAACAGGTAATTAGCAAAAAGAGGAGCACAAGAAGGTAATAAGCATAAAGAAGTCTAACACAGCTAGCTCATGCCACATATGTGCACACAACATGACAGAAAAGAGAAGCCAGAGGAACACAGTATTGTACAGGCAAAGAAGGGGAGCTGTTTTATTAATGTTTTCATTGGACTGAGCAAGTCAGGAGTAGTAATGGTTAAGTTCAACATGCCATCACAAAACAAGTAAACAAAAGTAAAATAGCAGCCATAGGATTTTGGAGCAAAAATAGCTGGACACTAAGAGGATCCTAGGGGACACTAAAGGAAGGAGGCTTGGAGGAAGAGACAGCAATGGTTTTGAGAACCAGGTCCAGTCTAGCATTTGCAGACAATTGTTCTTCAAGTAATTGAGCCTGAAGTCTATAATTTTCCTTTGTCAGTCGTGCAACTTCCTCATTGACAAAATCAGGTACTTTAGCTGCTTGACTGAGCTGAGTTTCCACTATGGCATTTCAAGCCCTCAGCCTTCTGATTTCCTCAGAAGCTACATTTTGAGCATTGACCAGCTGAGAAATGGTTGAGATGCTTCCACCAACTCTTTATACACATTTACATTCTTCTAGAGTGGTCTTAGAGAAGGTCTGCTTGCGTGTGCCTACTCTGGGATTCCCCAATGGGACCTTGTAGAATCTGAACACCTGAGTGAGGAGAAAGCCATAAGGTAACCCATGATTCCCACCCTTAAAGTTTGCCACCTTTTGCATATGATCTATCATGATTGCTGGCAATTGATTGGGACAAACTCATCAAGCGCTTCCATTAGGACCATATCCGATTTTGTAGCAATAGGCCGCCTCTCAAAACGAGGTAAGAGCACTTTATTGACCAATACAAAGAGAAGTTGATACTCAGGAAGCAATACCTTCTTATGCACCTGTTCCCCCTGTTGAATAGCTTGCTCTTTCATGATAGCTCTCCTAAAGTTCACCCCGCATACACCCTTAACTGAGGACATACCTTCACACGCAATTTTGAGAACCTTTCCCAATGTTGAAGCATCGAGTACAATGTCTACTCCATTTACGAGCGCACAAATGTGATCCCCCTCAACAGTGAAAAGAGATGCGTAAAAATTTTGTACTGCATCTTCGTACACCAGAGGCATGCTTCCTTCAAACAAGTGTTTCCATTGTTGAAATTCCACAATCTCCAGAATTTGTCTCATGCCTGCCATCTCCGAAATTGCTGGATCAAATGTACGTCCCCACAACACTTTCTGAGTTCTTAATCGTTGCTGCCAAAGACCCCCATCACAGGGCATGGACCTCAGCGAACCAGGTTCTTTAACAGGTTCCTGTTTTTGTTTGCTAGACCCTTCGGCAGACTTTCCTTTCCAAATTGCTATCCCCACAGTATTGTTCTCAGACACGGCTAGCTCAGTTTGACTCTGTTTAGACTTGCTGTTGTACTTCACGGATGACCCTTTCTGTTCCTCAATAGTTTCATCGGATGCCTTTTCCATAGACTTTTGAACTTTCATAGATTGTTGTACTAAGGAACCGGGTTCCCTGGGAGCATCTTTGTCTAACTGGTTTACTGACACACTCTTATTAGTGGCAAAATCCTTTGGAGTCATTTTCCTCTTTTTCCTTGACTTGACACTTCTCTTACTTTTCTGCAATGTGGATTCAAAACTCTCTTGCTGATGTGACCTGATAGTGGGTGATTTGGAGGAAGACTCTAAAAGCTTGGAGTGATCAGGAGGTGCAGGAGCGAGTTTGCATGGAAGAGAATCAGGTTCATCAGAAGGTTTTCTGAGAATATCTCATGAGCCAAGGACTCGAGGAGTGTTGTGGTTCTTACATCTTCTAGGAATGGAATTTCTTCCCCTTGGAACTCAGACGAGAGATATGCTCCTTCATTCACCAGACTCTCAACAACTATAGCCATGATGCTATGCGTTGCTTCCTTTTCTGGTGACTCCTTGAGAATCACTAAGTCCAACATGGAGGAGTTCAGATACTGATCAGGATCATCCTCAGGGGCTTCTGACACTTGAGGAGTAAAACTTCCTGAGTGTTCTTTGATGAGATCATAGGAGTGACTAGACATAGAATTCTCAAAATGATGGTAAACAGGGTTTATCAGAATAGGGAAAACTATAGGAATGGAGGAGGAACCAGGAGTGGGTAAGGTGGTAGAGGGCGTGAAATAGTGACGCTCTGGGGATGATTTCAAGGATAATACCGAAGTGGGAGCAGTGTTAATGGTGGGGGAATGAGACGATTGTTCGATCTCCATTAGATGGGTACTTGGTAGACGAGTAGAGAGAGAGATGAAGAGAAGATCCCAGCTGTACAAAGTAGATGAAGGTTCATGACTTGCCGTGAGAGAGAAAGAAAGTTTTATTGGAAGAAGGGCTAATGATGAGTGGAGAGAGAAACAGGTTCTGAATAGTTCTGAAAACGATGGTAGGTTTGTGGGAAAGTGTTACCAAGCAGAGGGGATGAAAGGATTTGAAAGACAAGACATGACACACATACTTTGAAAAATCGGATGATGTGGCAGTTGAGTTAATTTTGTTAAACACAATTTTTTTTTTTGTTTTTGAGAGGGAATGCAGAATAAGCATATTACTACTAGCCTGAGGTACAGGAACCTGATGCCAGATCAATTTTTTTTTTGAAAAGGTTTTAGCAGCTCCTCTCTTCGCAGTTCATAATTGTACCTTTAGCTTCTATGATCGTCATGCGTGTTTACCTACAGCAGTATTGATGAGAGTTAGGCTTGGTCAGAAAACACTTTAGCTACCTTTACCTGACGGTGTCTTACATAGCCAACTGATGGAGGATCAGGTTCTTCATTAGACTCTTGTGACACCATCTTCACCTTGATTGATCCAGAATATTCTCTACTCGAGGCTTTGATGCAGATATCTAGAATTTGGTCTTATGTTCTGCAGTACTTTCCACAGATCAATCCCTTCTTCATATTGACCCTCAGAAGATGATCTCATCCTTCAACGTGCTTGATCCTCTTGTTCTTCAAATTCTTCTTCAGTTGTTGATGAGGCCATTGAGTTTTGCTTCCTTGTCTCCCAAAGAATGAGGCATGAATCACGACAAGTGAACCGTTCCAGAAGTGCTTTTCTTTCCATAGAAAAACCAGGTTCTCTGTGAGACGTGGAGAATGATGTTGCGTTGTCTTTTGCCAGTCTCCTTCATCTTACTCATTTTATCGTCCTCCCATTTTGAAGCCTCAGATATTTCCCAGAGACAAAAGTTGGTTCATCATATTGATCATCACCATTTCTTTCTTGGCAAGAGGAGGTGTCTTTTTGAATACCCCATGAGCACCTCCTACCATTCAGTGTGCCCTTTGTTGGAGACTTTGAGGCCTTGTTTTGTGGATTGTACCCCAGAAGGATTCTTTCGCTCGTCTTTTTGCATTGAGCATCCCAAGCTGATCTTTCCATTTGGCAGCTCATGGTGGGTTTTGATTCAGGACCTGATCAGACACCTGTTCTCCAAGTAGAAAGCAGTATTTACTGCTTTTGCCAGAATTTCTTGGCGATTCCATAGTCGATGAGCATTGTCTACGAAGCATTTTCCAGTTCCGTTCTTTCTTTCAGCAATAACATTTTGCTGGGGAGTCCTTGGTGTTGAGAAATTGTGCGTGATCCCTTCTTCCCCCTCCCCCTTTTTGTTTTCACTTGAATCCTTTTGGCAAAAACCATTAACTCTCGAGAGTCTCCTCCTTTGTTTTGTGAACTCATGTCAAGGTGACACTTAAGTTTGGCAGACTACGGACCAGGTTCTATTGAGTTAATTTATTCGGAGGTGAGAAGCTTGTATATACCAATCCTTCATGCCAAAGTTCCTACTTCACTCATACACCAGCTTGTGGAGATTCAAAATTAATCGGAGTGGATGTTCTTGTTTCCTTTGTCCACTGCGACCACTTGGCCAGTTATCAGATTGGTGACTGTATTTTTCAGGCCATTCACACAGTACACGTTCCCACTTGAGTGCCAAAAGAATCTTTCCAACTTTTCATTCACTGAGAATGTACCCTTTACGTCCTTCTTAAGGATACATTCTCTTCCTGCAGGGCTTTTAGTGAGAAGAGATTCATGATGTTTTCATCTGCGTGCTTTTAAGCATCCACGGTCCATAGTCCATCGCAGTCCGCTTCCTCTCACTGTTCCCTGCTCATGCAAATCAAGGGTTAGATTTAGGAACCTAAAATAGTTTGGGTCCCTTGTTATGATAGAAAGGATGAATGAGGGCTTTCCTAGTCCATGCAGGCAACATCCGCTTTTTGCGAGTGGTACCTGGTCCTTTGTTAGTAGTCACTTCATCAGTAAACACTTTGTTTTTCTGAGCAGACTGAACCCTAGCTTGGCAATTTTCTTTAAAATGCCCATTGTTCCCACAGTGGGTACATAGCCAGTTATCAGGTACAGCGACATACTTGCTGTGAGGGTTATAGGGAGTTTTCTCCCTTTGGAACCCGATGCCCTGCTTGTTCCCACTATTGTTGAGATACATGGCAGTGACAGCATATGAGGACCAGGTCCACTTCAGAGATTTCTCAAGATCATTTCTTACTTTCTCCAATTCAGCTTGAAGTTGCTGATTCTTCTCGAGTTCACTGCAGAGACTGGTTTTCACAACAGTTAATTCCTTTTCAAGCAAGATATGCGTCTCAATGGCTACTTCCTTTCCTTTCCCAAGACTTACATTCCTATGTTCTCTATTGAGTCCCTCAATGGTTTCCTCTAGATCAGTGCATATTACTAACAGGTCATCCCTTTCTTCTTCAGTAGATACAACTTTTTCTTCTAAGGTGTGCTTCTCATTGTTAAGGCCTTCTATTGTTTCTTTTAGATCAACAACTACTACCATCAGATCATCTCTCTCATTTTCCACACTAGTTATTCTTTCATTCAAGGCCTCCTTTTCTTTTTCAAGATTAGTTATGGTCTCATTTAAGTCCACTACACAGACCACTAGATCATCTCTAGATTGTTCGGCCTCTCCTAGTTCTATGGTCAGGATCTCTTTATCGTTTATAAGGCTGTAATAGGCATCAATTAGGACATTATATAAAGACCTTAGCTTCTTAGAAGAGTAGGATTTCAGATTTCTCTAAGCATCCCTGAAGTTTACCTCATCGTCTTCATCTTCTTCATCATCATCATCTGACAGAGCCATCAGCGCGAACAGTGAATCGTACTTTGTTGCTTCAGTTTCCACTGCCATCATGGAACTGTTTTCTGCTTCTGATTCCCTTTCGGATTCACTCGAGGAGTCTCCCCAAGCAGCAAGAGCCTGCTTAACAATATTGTCGTCAGCACTTTTTCGATTAAATCTTTTATCTGGAACCAGGTTCCTTTTTCCTACTTTGTCAGGATTTTGCTTGTATTGCTCCTGTTTCGCGAGTGGGCAGTCTTTGATGAAATGCCTTGGCTTTCCACATCTGTGACAGAGATCGTTGTTCCTTGCTTTACTTAAACTGCCCCACTTTGGTATACCACCATTTCTTCGAACCATCTTTTGAAATCTCTTAGTAAGATAGGCCATATTCATCACTTGAGTCACTGCTTTCCGCTTTGAGTACCAGGTTCTTCTCCTTCTTAGGCTCTCTTCTTTCGCTGTCTTTCTTTCTTTTCATCTCGTTTGTCTTCAGATTACCAATCAACTCATCCATGGTCAAAGTTTGTAGATCTTTAGCTTCAGTGATGGATTTACCTTACTTTCCCAAGACCCAGGTAGGACACTGAGGATTTTCCTTACAAGCTTGTTTCTGGGAATGACATCTCCAAGTGAATGAAGCTCATTTATGATGGAGGTGAATCTAGTGTGCATATCTTGTATAGATTCATCATCCTTCATCCTAAAGAGCTCATATTCTGTGGTGAGCATGTCAATCTTGGATTGTTTGACCTGAGTGGTTCCTTCGTGAGCGGTTTGCAATGCCTCCCATATTTCTTTGGCAGTGTCACAAGCTGAGACTCTGTTGTACTCATCAGGTCCTATGCCACACATCAAGATTTTCTTTGCACGATAGTTCTTTTCTACAGCTTTTCTGTCAATGTCGTTGTACTCTTTTCTGCCTTTCGGCACCATTTGTCCTGTTTCTTCAATCTTCTTCATGGGAACATATGGACCATCACAAATAATGTACCAAAGTTCTGAATCTTCTGCCATCATAAAATCATGCATGCGGGTCTTCCACCAGCCATAGTATTGACCATTGAATCTGGGAGGTCTATATGTTGATTTTCCTTCTTCAAAGTTTGGTGGAGCAGCCATTGAGGATCCTTCCTAGGTGTAAGCCTGATAGGAGAAACCTGCTCTGATACCAATTGTTAGTTTATATGAGTCCACCAAACTATAGAGTATCTGTCCTCTATGAGATGATGCTTAGAATGTTGTAAAGACTGAAAGTAAAGAAGGCAAGAGATTTTTACATGGAAAAATCCCACACAAGGGGATCAAAAAACCACGACCTACTCTTGCAGGCTTTTAACTCCACTAACTTGCAATCTCCCTATTACAAGCCACTTTGCAAAATCCTATTGCAAAGACTTCACTAACTTGTAAAAACCTTATTACAAGCCACTTTGCAAAATCCTATTGCAAAGACTTCAACTAACTTGTGATGCACCCACCACAAGCCACTCTATAACTATCCTAGTTACAAAGGCTTTAAACTTATGACTATCCCTAGTCATAACATAAACTCAGAAGTTTACGAATTTTGGTTGTTCCTACAACGCTTCTAAGAAAGCAAACTAGGAATTACAATGACGAACAAATAACAAGATTACAACTCAATTACGGATGTACACAAACTCATTAAGAAACTGATCCTTAGTGGAGTTGTCTTCTTGTTCTTGACATACCAGTGACTTCAATGCCGGATGAATATTGTTGTTGCTTGAGAGAATATCAATGAATGCACGAAGAATGGTGTGTCTTGCACCAGGTTGTTTTATCACAAATGATAACACAATGGGTAGTGATGTCAACTCTTGGTGTACGCTTCTTCCCAATGAGAAGTGACTGTTGCACTGTCTGCACAGCCACTTCTGGGCAGTTGCGTTCCAGCTGGATAGTGGACTCTGTACTTCTTGTCAGGACACACCAACAAACCAGGTCCTAGTTGTGTTTCTCTTCTGTGACAGTTGCTAGATGGTCACTTTCTTTTGCTACGTTCCAGCTCTGCATTTGACTTGTATTTCTGTCAGAGAACCCTAAGGGAACAGGTCCCTGTTGTGTTTCTCTTTATATTGATTGCATACAGTCACTGACTTGTACTTGTGTCAGAGAACCCTAAGGGACCAGGTTACCAGGTCCCTGTTGTGTTCCTCCCTGTGGTTGTTCATCCATTTGCTGATTTTCAGATTTGGACCAGTACAGTTGAAATGTGGATCAGGTTCTCTGTCTGGTTCTTCACAACATGTTTGTTAGATCTTCAAAAAATCAGAAGCATAAGGCCAAGACATTGAAAACCCATCAATACTCATACCAGCAGTTAAAGTAATCACAAAAGCAAGGATACTTGAACTAACATACGGAATTAGCCACACATTACATGCTTGCAGTATCTAACAGTAGTCAGAACAGAGAACATACAGCTGAATTGGACAGGGTTTCACATTATTGGAGATAGCTTAGTTTAGTATTATCACTAAGTGGAATCATACAGTCATATGGAAAATAGAATCATGCTGAAGATTGAAACAGATTAATCAAATAAAGTACGGAGAACAGAATAGTAGGAGTTATGGCATACCAGTTGAGAAGAAAGCAAACAGGAATGCAATAGCAGTTAAAATCCAGAGAATTTGGCCTTGGCCTTTAGCCGGCCAAATAAGAGCCACTTGGTGCAGAAATCAGAACAAGGGAGTAAAGAGAGAGCTTAAGGTTTTGTGAGAACAGAGAGTTCAAGAATGGTAAAGTGGTTCAGTTGAAAGGTTGTAAAACGTGTTCAAAATCAGAACAAGGGAAGGGTTTTTATAGCATACAATAGAGTAAAACAAATAAGGTAATGAACCAATCACACACAAATAAGGTATGAAAATAAATTAACAATCAATTAAGGTCAACATGAATCAATTAACAGGACAGAATCGAGTAAGTATCACTTAATTTAAGGAAAATCTCACACAGAATCAATCGGTAATTAATAAGGTTAAATAAGGTAAGAACTAATTCCAAAATCAATTAGGAGTCAGAACACAAAATCAAAGTAGTAGTACGGATAATTAATCACATAAATAAGGTAAGAACATGTAAAATCTTAATGAGGCAATACTGGTACTAAAAGGAAAGTTGATTCCCAACACTAATTTAGGTAAGTAGAATTAATTAACACTTAATTGACAGCATTAAAGGTAAACGGGCAAAAGACAGTAGAATAAATAGTCAAATAATCGAAACTCTAAGAAATAAAAAGACATATAGATGGAGCTTGATTAAATCAAGTAAAAATCAGTCGAAAAAGTAAATAAGAAAATCAGAGATGAAAACATTTAAACGCTAAAACCTTTTTTTTGCAGAAATCCATCAGAAATCAAAACCCTAGCTTTTAGGGTAAATGAATCGGTCAATAATAATAGTAAAAATAGAAAATTTTTAAGGGAGAAATACCAAACAAACACAAAATCGCTCCAGATCTAAAGAGATCTAAACGGATTCAACCAGAAAATAGCTAGGTTCATGAAAATAGACAGAAGCGAATCAAATATGGTTTGAACCAGAGATTTGAAATTCCAAAAATACGAAAATACTCGTACTCACAGGTATCGGAGTGAACATAGACGGAACCATCGAGAAATGAGAGACTTTGAACCAGATTTGGCTCGAGTCTCTTGAGATTCACATCAAGCAACATAGAAATCGTATAACCAATAGAGAGGTGAGGCCAGATAAAGCATGAAACCGAAGGAAAATCCCATGAATCAAGAGGGGATTTGCGACGGCGGGGCTAGGGTTTGAGGGGGGTGAGAGAGAAGAGAGGAGAGAAGAGATCCAAAGGCGGCGGGTTGGGGGGAAATGAGGGTAGGGTTTGGGGTTTGGTACATTAAAAGGGCGATTGATTTAGGGTCGTTGATCTTCTGAGATCAACGGCCAAGATTAGATTTAGGCAGGGCGGGTATAGGTACTTGGGTTTGGGTATGGTAGTTGGGTTTGAGTATTGGGTTATGGGCTAGGACAATTGGGCTGGCTAGTATTGGGTTGGGAGGTCCGAAAATTTAATTAGAAAGGGCTATATTTTAAATACCCACTTAAATTAATTAAATGATTTATAAAAGTAATTAATAAATGATAAAAATGCTATTTGTATGTGAAAATAATTTAAAATAATTACTTAATATTATAAAAAGATAAAGTGTAAATAATGTAATTATGCATATATGGGCTATTATTGCAAAGTTATTGCAATTATAGCCTAAAGATACAAATAAAATTATGCATAAAACGATTAAAGCTCAATATAAAAGTAAATGATAAAAATTAAGCAATAAATCATTGTAAAATTATTTGTGATGCAATTGGTAATTATTTAGATAATAAAATGCTGGAATAAATTAATTGAAATCCTTTTAAAATTACAGAAAATTATGGAAAAATACTGGTTGATGCTCATGCACTATTTTGAAAGTATATATGCATTTTTTAAAAATATATGAGGGAAAAATTGGGTATCAACAGTGACTTTGTTCAACTACCGGTAGTCTATGCACATCCTCATCGATCCATCTTTTTTCTTCACTAACAACACGGGCACCCCAGGGGGAGACACTAGGTTTAGTGAAGCCCTTATCAAGCAAATCTTGTAACTGCTCCTTCAGTTCTTTTAACTCTAGCGGGGCCATACGATATGGCGGAAAAGAAATAGGCTGAGTGCCCGGAGCCAAATCAATACAGAATTCATATCACTGTCGGGTGGCATTCCCGACAGGTCTGCAGGAAATACCTCTGGAAACTCACGAACAACTGGTACTGAATTCGTGGAAGGAACCTCCGCACTAGAATCGCGGACATAAGCCAAAATAAGCTAGACACCCTTCTCGACCATATGCTGAGCATTCATATAAGAGATAACCCTACTGATAGAATGGCTAGGAGTCCTCCTCCATTCTAATGGTGGCAACCCCGGCAAGGCTAAGGTCACCGTCTTGGCGTGAGAATCCAATATCGCATGATAAGGTGACAGCCAATCCCTACCCAAGATAACATCAAAATCTACCATATCGAGAAGTAGAAGATCTACACTAGTCTCAAGACTCCCAATGGTAACCACACACGAATGATAAACACGATCTATAACAATAGCATCTCCCACAATGCTTCAGGTGGTCGTGGCCCTCATATGTCTTATTCCGACCAGCTAGCATAAAGTGCACCACCAGCTCCTATTAGTGTGCCTCCGCTCCAGAGCTTTCAGGGTGGTTACTCAGGTCGACAGGGTCAGTTTCGGGGTCAGCAGTCACAGCAGCCGAGGTCTTGTTATACTCATGGTGATCCGAAGCACATTGCTAGATTTTGCCCTCAGGCGTCGAGCAACTCACAATATCAGAATTAGGCTCTAAAACTCTAGATGACCTATCGGGTCATCACACGTACTTTATTCTACCGACCATAATTCTTGATGATAGAAATCCTCTATTTTTCTATTTTATTGAACTATTTTCTACCCTACCAATATACTTGATTTTACGGGGTGATCTACCAGCCAAATTAATTCTACAAGTTTAATTTTCAACGCATTAAATCGTTTGTCGATACAACATTGGAGTAGAGAAATATTCGCGTTTTCGTCACAAAAGAGAAAATGGAAAGGAATTAACTCTACGGAGCTTTTGGGTCTTTTAAGTTACAGAAAAACGGAAGGCTACAAAATGTAGTACTAGGTTTTTTCCATGACATAATAAAAGATAAATGTGAAATATCTGGAATCAAACAAAAACGTCAAATCTAAACCGAATCTAATGCGATAAAAAACCTTTAATCGTCCAATGAATGAATAAAGTTTTGTCAAAATCCGACGTGTACTTTATGTCACGTGAACTGCCGAGAACATTCGCCACGTGTCTACCTGCACTTTGAAACCGCACGTGATCATCCATCTCATCACAAAAAACCGCTGTCCCAATTGATCAGTTTCTGAACAAAATCTACTTCTTTATGAATTTACAACATTATCCAATTCCCTTATCAAATTATAAAACAGCCCGTAAATTTCTCATCATGTTACATTTTAGACCCCCAATAAATTAATAAAGGTAAACACCGACGTCCACTCTACGCAGACAGTTGTTTTCTCGCACTATCTTTTTCTCTTCCTGTAAGAACTCAACCACCCCACTTCGTCAAAGCCATGACTAACCCTTCTGCTTCTTCTCGCAAGGTTTGTTTTTGTGTCTATATGTAAAATATTGTTGAATTTTTGTGGCTTATATGAACAAAATTTAGTTTGTTTTTTTTTGAATTTTTTGGCAAATGGGGTTGTTGATTGAGTTGGAATGTAGTAGGCTCTGAGCAAGATCGCTTGCAATCGGTTGCAGAAAGAGCTTGTAGAATGGCAAGTTAATCCTCCTGCTGGATTTAAACACAAAGTTACTGATAATCTTCAAAGGTAAAGAGCTCTTTTTTTTGGGGGGGTGGGTGGGGGGTTTATAAATTTGTTTAGTTTTCATGTATTAAGGGTGGAAATAGAAAAAGATTTAATCTTTATTGGTATTTTTCGTGAATGTTTGCAATTTATGTCTTTTGTTGGGGGTGGTAGATGGATAATTGAAGTCAACGGGGCAGCAGGGACTTTGTATGCAAATGAGATGTATCAGCTTCAGGTTGATTTTCCTGAGCATTATCCTATGGAAGCCCCACAAGTGAGTTTCTCTCCTTTTTTATATTTTGTTTAATTTTTGTTATAATTAAGCTTTCTCTTGCTCTGTTTTATATCAGTTTATGGATTAACATGATCAGTAAGAGAAGAAATTGTGAATTCCTTAAGGACTAAATATTGGTTTAAGTGAAGACATAACCAGTAGGCAGGGGCGGCTCAAGCTCATATGGGGCCTAAGGCCAAAGTTTAATATGGGGCCTAAGGCCAAAGTGTTTGTATCTTCGTCAGATTTCTCATAAAAACCTCTTCAATTTGGATTTTGTTATGAGCATTTGACTCAAAGTTAGTGACTTGTTCATCTACAGATTATTCTCCTACATTTTGCGATTTAGTTTTTTCATTATTTGACAAAAAATTCTCAAAAGCTCCTTTTTGAGATTTTATTAAATTTTCAACTTTTCTTTTCTTTTGGATTTTTGAATATCCGGATGCATATTTTCTTGTAGACATGTTTATATTCTAAAAAAAATTAAACAATATGTACATAGTAAAATTAATAAAATAATAAATAACAAATTAAAATAATACTAGAAAGTTAGAATGACGCTACCCGACTAACTGATTCAAGAAGTTTGAAGACTTTGATTCCAAAATATCTAGTTATTGGCTTGTTGGAGTCTTGGAGAAAGAAAGAAATATAGTAGAAAGAAGATGAGGATGAATAAAAAGGAAGGAAGAAGGTATGTCACTATGTCTCATTCTCCTATATGGAATATGAAGAATGAAATGAAATTGAAATGTTGGATTGGGTCTTAGAATTATTTGGGAAGAAGAGCAAAAAGTAGAGTTGTCAAATCAAATCCAAGTGACAACTAATTTTTAGTACTATTTTAAGCTTTACTTTATTAATATATTAAAAGTTATTCTTTTTTTATATATGAAAAGTAAAAAAGTACTATATATATTATTTATTTTTAAAAAAAGAAAAACCTATAAACCTATAAAATATATAGTATTCCTAAAAAATGGGGCCTCCCAAAATTGGGGGCCTAAGGCACTTGCCTTACTCCATACACTTATAGAGCCGGCCCTGCCAGTAGGCAATGATCAGTTAGTACTAGTAAGAAATGTTAACCCTTCGGGGTGGCCGAGTTGGTTGAGCAGGGGATTTCCCAAATGGTAGGTCTAGGGTTTGAAACCCACTTGCATACCTCGGTCGAGCCCGTCGCATGAGGTTGCCTAGTGCGGTTTATCGTCCTGTGTGGTTTGCGGGCAATTTCACAAGTGCAGGGTTTACCTTGTGCGCACCCGAAGGATTAGCGGCTGCAGGTTCCCTTGTTAACAAAAAAATACTTGTAAGAAAAGCCTAGGCTTTCCTTATGGTGAAGTATACATTGATCTATAAAGTAAGCCCTTCAGAATTTTCTCAATTGATTTACTATTAACTAATGGAAGTACATTATATTATACATGTGTTAACTTTCTTATTCTATCAGCTTGGGTTTAACTGCTTTAAATACTTCAACTTGGAGTCTAATCTCTCTACCATTTTATGTCTCGAAATGCAAAGCATTCTGTTGCTTATTTTATACTCCTATTACTTTCCTCTTTCTATAGTATATTTGATTTTTACTGTAGCATTTTATTTTCTACTTGGCAGGTTGTTTTTATCCCTCCAGCACCATTACATCCTCACATTTATAGCAATGGACATATCTGTTTAGGTTTGTCTTCCACTCTTCCCATCCTATGCAAAGCATTTATCTGCTCACTTGGTCTTAATTGGCTTCCTATATGCAAAAGTGATAAGTAATCAGTGCAACACTTGAAATCGCAGTACACGTAAGAGAAAACAACATATAGCCTATAATTTCACAGCATGAGATGATTGAGAAGCATTTCCCCCTATTTTGTCAGAATGAGCGTTTTCCTATGGTATCATGAATTTGTACGACAATTGGATTGCAATTGCGCCAACTGTCTTGTTGTTGTGGCTGTTGCATCCTTGATTATGGTTCTCTTTTCTCTTGTGTTGCTACACAAGACTCTTGTGTTGCTACACAAGAGAAATCTAGTCTAGACATGGTGGCATTTTTTATTTAGCTCCTTGGACTTGTTGGCATTCTTTCGTTTGTATGTGTCTGTTGAAATAAACAACAACAATAACAAACCCAGTTTAATCCCACAAGTGGGGTTTGGGGAGGGTAGTGTGTACGTATGCCTTACCCCTACCTTGTGAAGGTAGAGATATGTGTCTGTTGAAATCATGTAAATTAACAACAAAGGAGTCTATTATTGTTAACATCTATTTTTATTTGGCACTTTGAAGCTTAAAAGTGAATCTCTTGGTCAAATCTACTTGTGAAAGAAAACAGATGAATGCAGATGATACCACTTGATCGCATTAGTGCTCTGCACCATGATTATATCTTATTTAGCAGCAACTTCTAACTTAATCTCTAGAACATTGTCAGAGTACCGAAGATGTCATTGATTCATACAAAAATGGTTGCTTGAAAGAACTTGCCTGCTATTTTGATATTAACCTTCTTAATCTGAACTTGGTAATTTTGAACTTAAAGCAAATAGGCCTAAACTACTACTACATCTTAGCCTAGTAGGCTAATGATTTCTGTCCATTATTTCGTATTACATATTATATTATAGTTCTGACTTTAGGATTATTCTAGAACTGATCTTCTCTTTTTTTTTTTTTTTTTTTTTTTTTTTTTTGATGAAGTAATTAATTTCATTGCTGGCATCAAGAAGATGCATAATAGTTACAAAAGAGATATAGCAAAAAGGAATAATGTCAGCTCCAATACAGATGTTCAGGCTAATACTAAGGAGCTAGCAAAATTCAAATAACTATCAGGGGAATCTATGGGGGATAAATAAACCCAATGTATAAAAACATAATACAATTAGCTTTGAGAGATTGGAAAGTAATTGATAGTCCATCAAAACATCTGCTATTCCTTTCCTTCCAGATACTCCAAAAGATAGCAGCAGGAACATCTGATCTTCTCTTTTTCTTGTTTTCCTGTTATATTCGTTTTCCATGGAAAAATCCTCTTAAACTACATATCAAGATTATTTTTAGGTAAAATTTTCTTTACGGGATTAAAAAGGTAATCCTAGGGTTCATTAGTTGTTCCAGTAACCCTTCTGTTTTAGCATGCTTAGGAGCTGATGGATGCTTGTATTCCCTGTTCCATGTCTATATCATCCTAGTACCTATTGGCATCATTTAGCTTAAGATTAGAAACTGTTGTATTGTGTGGTTGTGCATCCATCATTTGATTGGGCCCTGCTGAGACAACTATTTGTTCACTTCTCATTTTTAATATTTTTCTTCCTTCTGTCCACTTGGTTTCTTTATTTTGGAGGGTGTGTGTGTGCTGTGGTGGTAATTATTAGGGGCTAGGAGTAGTCTAGTTAATGGTCACTAGTATAGCTGGTTTACTCTTATTCTGATACTGCCATGTTATTTAGGTAGTCAGAGTCACCTCTGTATTGTGCTCCTTTTGGATGAGGTGTCGGGTGCTGCAGAGTATTGATTTTGCAAAGACTAGGGAATGTAGCACCTGCAATGAGAATTGTATCATTATTTTGATCACATGTTTGAGATACTGAAAATTGTCAAGTCTTGTTGTATATGTTGGTGAGGCGTAGACTTTAGTCATCAGCATATATATTGGCTCCTCCGGAATGTTTAGCCCTTTGGTTTCGGGACCACAGCCCACAAGTTTAACCTGAGACTTCTCATATAAACACAGATTTACTTCCTGAACAGCAACTGAACCATGTTTTGATCTTCTTGTCAGTTAGCTGTTCGTCCTATTTGCTAAGTGAGAAAGAAAAAAAGAGAAAAAGAAAGAAGAGATGATCGAGAGAACACAAACACATTTGAAAACATAATGAAATTTCATCAACATATTATCCAAGAGTATTATGTATCCCGTTGCACAAGATGAAAATTACTAGCTTCCCGATTTTTTTTTTTTTGACCGACTTACTGTTTCAAAAATTCAAATAAATGTATCTGTAAAACAAAGTTGCTTTAATAGCTTTTGGTAGTTAGTACTTAGTAGCAGTTGTGGAAATGTATCTACCTGCACAAGGTAGGGGTAAGGTCTGCATACACACTACCCTCCCTAGACCCCACTTGTGGGAGTATACTGGGTATGTTGTTGTAGTCGTCATCTAGAACAGTCATTAGCAGGAGAATGGCATAATTTGTTGCACATACCTCCTTCTCCAGCTAATAGTCTTATGCATTATATGGTGACATCTTACTTATATGACATTTTTTGTTATGCAGCAGCAGATAATTTTGGTTGTGCTCACCACAAAACAAAAACAAAAAAAAGATCTTAACATTTGTGATTCAGCATTGACTGTTTGTGTTGCTGGTTTGGTTGCAGACATTTTGTATGATTCATGGTCCCCCGCTATGACTGTTAGTTCCATCTGCATCAGCATTCTCTCAATGTTGTCTAGCTCAACTGAGAAGGTCTGTTAGCATTTAAACTTCATTTGAATTTTACATTTGTCATCTCTTTATTTGTTCTTGAACTTTTAACCTTTTGAGATTGAGGCCTCAAATTTACACTTGCCTGTTTAAACAGCAACGTCCTGCAGACAATGACCGCTATGTGAAGAACTGCAAAAATGGCAGGTCTCCCAAGGAGACGAGATGGTGGTTCCACGACGATAAGGTGTAGTTAACCAAGCTGCATACGACTGCAACACAAGCAACTCCAACTCTCGTGCCAACTGAAAAGTTCTTCTCTTCCTTCCCAAAAAGCAAGAGAAATTGGTTTTATAAAAACAAGTACTAGAAGAAAAAAAAAAACTGACATTCTGAATTTGCCAGCTTACATTGATTGGGCTGAGCAATATATGAAAGCTGCTATAAGACAGCCTCTACTTGTATAGCAGTTTTAGTGCTTCTGGTTAAATATGAGGCAGAAGCATAGGTTGGAAAATTATGTTTTATGTTATAATGGGTGTGGCCTTAAACTGCTGACCCTTTCATCCATCTTATGAGATGTACCATGTAATCTAACTTGATTTGCTTGGTTATTAGTTGGGGTTAAGAGTTTTACTACATTTCCAGTACTTGATTCTCTGCAGCCAATATTCATCATCTTTAGGTGTTGACCCAAAAGCTTAACACTTGAAATTTGAAACTCTTTAGGGTCATTTGGTTGAGAAACAAGTTATCGTAGGATTAATATTTCGGAATTGTTATCACACCATCCCATAGGAATAAAAACAATACTACAATTCCAGTATAACTAATTTCAGGTTAAGTTATACCACGATTTTATCCCAACCAAACGTGTGATAAACTCATTTGAAATTTAATTAATTATCCCTTGTGTCTCAGTTCCAAACGGTCACAAATCCTAAACACAAGAGATTACTTAGATTAAAAACTATGATTGTGATATATATGGTCTTAATAATTTGAGGGCAGTTCTAAGATCCCTCTCCCCACTCCTTGAAAAATGAAAAAGGACCAACTATGAAAAGCAATTTTGTTTAAACTTACCTTCCTAATTAAAGGCACATCCGAGGGTTAATGTTCCAAATTGGCAGAAACATAGATTTCTGTTATTTACTAATAGTTTTAGACTTTTAGTTTATCTGTTCTATTTTAGATTATGTCAACTAAAAAAAAAAAAAGAGCAGTATCTCTGAAGGCCCCAACCATAAAGGCCCTATCTTAACCAGCCTTATCCTGCATTTATGCAAGAGATTGTTTTCACGATTCAAACCCGTAACCTTTTGGTCACGTGGTAACAACTTTACTAGTTACGTCAAGCTTCCTTCTTCCTTTGTGCCAATTCTTCACGTAAATAGTTTATAAATTTCTCGAGAACAATTTTTTTTTCCGCATTTCATTGAACAGATGAGTAAAAATAGACATACTACTATGGATTAAATTATGAACCAAATTCTTATCTAGAGTTAGGATACTCGGTAAAAACTGATAATTTTGGCCAAAAATTGAAGGCAAAAAAGCCGTCACAATTCACTAAAAAACCTTGAAAGCTTAGCATTTCTTCGCGATTTATCACAAACACAAACACTTTATTCGAATTGCAGTCAGATTCTTAAATTTCTAATAATAGAAACCCCTGAAATTTTCAACTCAGTAATTTGAGGATTGCGCTGCAAAAGGGCTCTGAATTGTTGAACACCAGAATCAAGAATGCTGATACGGCGTTATAATCCCATGTCTATTTTATCCTCCTCTTCCTCCGCCGTCTTCAGCCCAGTTCACCGGCAGTTTAGGAGATGTCCTCTTCCATTATTCACTCAATTTTTGCGACCCCACTTCCCACCTTCACTTCTTTGTACCACCATATCCAGTGTCCCAACAACTCTCACCCCTTTATTCTACTCTACTAACAGTGCAGAAAGCTCCACTACTGATGCCCCTGATGAACTGCAGCATCACCTATCAAATTCTAAGCAAGTAAAGTAGCTAACTTTTGTCTTCTTTATTTAATAAAAAAGAGAAGGGGAGCCTTGGCGTAACTGTAAGCGCTAAAGTTGCTGCCATGTCATCAGGAGGTCACGGATTCGTGGCTTGCACATATGCAGGATAAGGCTGCGTAGGATACACTTTGTAATCCGGCGCTTCCCCAATCTGCACATAGCGGTAAAGTTGCTGCCATATGACCAGGAGGTCACGGGTTCGAGCCGTAGCTTGCAGAAATGTAGGGTATTTCTGCATCGTAAGCCTGCGTACAATAGACCTTTGTGTCCGGCCCTTCCCCAGACCTCGCGCATAGGGTAAAGCTGCTGCCATGGGACCAGGAGGTCACAAGTTTGAGCGGTGGAAACACCCTCTTGCAGAAATGTAGTGTAAGGCTACATACGTAGCATATGTGGTCCGGCCCTTTCCCGGATTCCGGGACAGCTAGTGCACCAAGCTGCCCTTTATTTCAGAAAAAAGAATCTTTATTTTTTCTAAAACTTTCAGGGTGGTGCCGGTGTGAATTAATTATATTTCCCTTTTGTTTTTAGGGCCCTTTGAAACCAGGTCTATATCTAGTTGGAACCCCAATTGGCAATCTTGAAGATATTACTCTCAGGTAATAAAATCACTTGCATACTTTACTTACTCCTCTTTTGTATTGGCCTTTGACGTGCACTATGCATTATAGCTGAGTAAACACACGCGCACACACTAAGTTCAAACCTAACGTTACAAAGCAGATGAATGGCATTCCACCTATAAAGTTTCATTGATGTTATGCATCAACTACTATTATGTCTCAATCCCAAGCTAGTCGAGGTCCCCTATATGAATCCTCAGGTTTTGTTCAATTGGACCTAGTTTCATTCTAATATGAGTTCTCTAACATTAGAGGTTCTTTATATGTTTTACATACAAGATCATGGATATTATAGTTGAACAATTTGAAATATATCGATAAAGTCTCTGCTTAAGAATGAATTGGTTGTTGGTATTTTGAAGCTCTAACCTTGAATACTGATATCAAGATTGTTTCTTTTTTCTAAATTCTCTGCCTTTTTGGTGAATTCCCTGATGCTTTCAGGGCTTTGCGAGTCTTGAAATCGGCAGATGTGATTCTTTCTGAAGATACAAGGCATTCGGGAAAATTGCTACACTATTACAACATTAAAACTCCTCTTGTAAGTCACTTTTGGGTTATGCATGGTGCTTCAGTTAGAATGCTCGTTTGTCTCTAACAATAAGCTTTAGGTTTCAGCTTAGTTATCACAAGTTCAATGAATCTCAAAGAGCACAATTGGTGCTGAGGAAACTACAAGATGGTGAAATTGTCGCCCTGATCAGTGACGCTGGCACACCAGGCATCAGTGATCCTGGAATGGAACTGGTGAGCAAGTATATCCTTGTCGGTAATCTTGTGGATTTTTCGTTCCTTTCGTCAGATTGTATTGAATATCCGTTTCTATAGGCTATTTCTTAGGGGAAATATAGTTAGTTGTTTGTGTACCATTGGACCTGATATTGTGATATACCATGTGAAGTAGTTTGTCTTGAACATTCTCTATATATTTGAGGAAAGAGCAGTAATGAGGTTTCCAGGCTTCATGTCCCAAATCTTGTGTATTTGATAGAAATGCACATGACATATTTTGTAAATGTAGGCTAAGCTGTGCGTGGATAAGAATGTACTTGTTGTTCCGATTCCTGGGCCGTCTGCTGTGGTAACTGCTCTTTCGGCCTCTGGCTTACCTACTAATGAGTTCACATTTGGTAATGCTCTGATATACTGTGTGTTTTAGTTACTAGAAATTTCAAGAATATTTAGTGAAATACTTGTAAAACTGATTCACATATTTTCTCATTATGCAGTTGGTTTTCTTCCAAAGCATAATTCTTCGAGGAAAGAGAAGCTGATACTTTCAGCAAATGAATCAGCCACACAGATTTTCTTCATTCCACCTCACAGGCTTTCTCAATTTCTTGAAGAGGCTGCTTCTATATTTGGGGAGAGTAGGTAAATATCTATGGTTCAGTTTCATAATCAACTATGGTATGCGCGAATCCGAGGGTGTCCGTGACACTCTTTCTAGTAAATAGGAACGGACACTTACATTTTAATATCCTCATCATATCCTGATTGGCTGCATGGCATGTGATTCAGGGTTTGCATTGTTTCGTTCCTCTTTCATCAACTTCAGAAATTTATTCTAGTCGTAATACTTTCTTTGCTAAAATTTTCTACTTTAAGTTGGCAGAGGAACCTCAGCATGGGTTGGGAAGGAGGTGTAAAAACATTCGCCATCCAGCTCCCCCTTTCCCCCTTCTCACGAAAAGATAAAAAGAGAATGAGGGAAGGAGAATTTGAAGTTCCACTTTTACAGTTCTTTTATCTTAACATGTTATTATTTTACATTTTATGCTTCCATGTAGGCAGTGTGTCATGGCTCGGGAGATGACCAAAGTTCATGAGGAGGTAAGTGTATACGATTTAAGCTTATTATCCCCTAGTTTTCATTTTTTCATTATCATGCTTGTTAGATTTAAAAGCTAGTGCATAACTAACTGTCTAAACTGGAAGAGGGGTAAGGGAGCTTAAGGATATTTCGAAGAGGGTTAGGAGTTACTTTTTGTTACTTCTGGAGGAAGTCCGGACTGGTTTTTCCTTTCTGTATATTGTATGTTTCGACAACTATAAAATAGTTCATACAACTAGTTAGGCTTTCTTGTTTTTGGTGTACTCTCGTGTTGTATATCAGCACTGGCTTGTATAATTAATAAGATTGATTTGAATTATAAAAAAAGTAGCTACCTACACTGGAAATAGAATTTTAAAGGAGGGCGGCCTACTCTCCTCAAGAAAGAGACTAATCTCATTATAGACATCAAAAATTGATGGTCTCACTGAACCAGTCTAGCAGTCAATTTTGGCATCGAGAAAATGCGGTGAAACAATAGTAAGTATTTTTTTCTTCCAAATAGTAAGTATTTGAGACTTTCTGAATCGAGTACACCCGACATCTTCCTACACTGGCAGTAATGCTCTGATGTTCAGATCAGCAAAAGCATCTCCTCGAGTACCTCTAATCCCTTCTTTCTGACGCTGCGACCTAGTTATTTTTGTAAATCTTTTTGAGCTGTTCAATTGACAAGAAGTGACTAATTGCAAAAGAACAAGGGAAAGAAAACAGCGTTGTGTTTACAAACTGAAGAGTTCCTTCTTAATTTACCTTTTATATGAAGGGTAGTGGTCATTTAAGCTCTGATGTTTTCGCAAGTGTACGTTGTTTGTGCTAACACCATCTGGTAAATGTGCATGTCTCCATACAAATTGATAAAACAAATCCTTCTAATTATTCAGGTGGAACCTCAAAACCTAAAGCTTGTTTATTGAATAACCTTTGTTTATAGATTTTTTTTTCCCGCC
>NW_017670590.1:59589-62693 GCF_001879085.1 Nicotiana attenuata
TATTAGAACTTAACCTTTGTTTATTAGTTTACGTTTTTTCCCACTACCTACCCCCCCCCCCCCCCGTTTTTTTTTTTTTCTTAATCACAGTAATTATGGTGATCCATTATGATCATCTATTACGAAAGTTGAAAAAGTTACTTTTTCATCCTTTTGTCTCATTTTCTTTATTTATTAGTTTTGGCACGGCACCATCGGCGAAGCCAAAGAGGCATTCTTGGCACGCCAACTGAAGGGTGAAATTACTTTCTTGATTGAAGGAAAATCAATCAGTATAGATGAGGGTCCATCAGATTCCCAGCTCGAGAATGAGTTGAGAGAGCTGATTTCAGAGGGACATTCTCTTTCAATGGTAGTAATCTTTTTCAAAAATGCAGATTTTATTTGAATTTTATTTTGATAGGTAAATATTTTATTTGTTCAGATCTTACTCTACGCAGGAAGTAGAAATTTTCCCGTTGTGTTTACATGGTTTAATACAAGTTGTTCACTGAGAATTAAGGAGTTAATAACATAGTAATAATGTTGATCAACTTTCTTAAATTTATCTGGCCAATCTTACAACAACAACATACCCAGTGAAATTCTACAAGTGAGGTCTGGGGAGGGTAATGTGTACGCAAACCTTACCCCTACCTTAGGAAGATCGAGAGGCTGCTTATAGACCCTCGGCTCATGAATAGTGAAAAAGAAGCATTACACAGACATTAGCAACAACAACGTAGTAGGACAGCGGACACAAATGACCCAGTGTACATTAACAATGATCTAGGAATGCGAAAGTACAAGAATAGTACCAATACTACCGATAAGAATGATACACCGTGTAATAACAAGGAAGAGCCAGGACTAGGAAATACAAGACTAGTACTAAACTACTAATACTACTAGCAGGACTAAAAGAAACTCTCGATTACCTGTCAACCCACAACCATAATTCTCGACCTCCACACCTTCCTATCGAGGGCCATGTCCTCGGTAAGCTAAAGTAGTGTCGTGTCCTGCCTAATCGCCTCTCCCTAGGATTATAGTAAATCATGGTTCCAATCTATATATATATAAAGGTGGGAATAAAAAAGGTGACTTGGCACTTCTCTTTGGCCAATGATTCAATTTATCTTTTTTCTCCTTTTTTTGACTTTTCCCTTTCATTCTTTTCAATTTTTATTAATTATTAAAATTGTTTAGTAATTGGAAATTGATCATTCTCTATCCTATTTATTACGTCTCATTATAGTATTTATTTCAGTTACAAAAGACACAATTAACGTCCAAATTTTTCAGTTTATTTGTTTTCTCACTATCATTGTTACTCATTACTTTGTATTTGGTGTAATGAGTTAAAATTTATTGAGTAGACACCATGGATATTACTGAAAAGACGTTTTCACTTTTCAGCATGGAAATAATTTTTCTGGAGATGTTAATGGAATTCAAATTCTCGTGTGTTTGCTTTAGTAACACTTTAGAAATAACTTTTCTGGAGATATTTGGTAGACTTTTTTTTGTTCTGTAAGCATGGCTTTTCTTCCTACCTTACCTTATTTCTATTTTTTTTTACTCTAAATGAAATTTCAGTACCCTATGATTTTGTATTGAATTAAATCTATTGAGAGGCGCCTTGGATATTACTGAAAAGATGTTTTCAGCATGGAAATAACTTTTCTGGAGATGTTAATGGAATTCTCGTGGGTAACCTAATATTGGTAGACTTATTTTTTGTTTTCTAAGCATGATCTTTATTCTACTTTGCCGTGTTTCTGTTTTCTTTACTAAACGAAATTTCAGCAACCTATGGTCTTGATTAATAAGTAATTCTCCACCTACCATCCATTCTTTTTGTGTTCACTTTAGTTACATTTTACCATCAAAATTTGGTGGTTACTTCCATGAAAGAACCATTTCTGCAAATTCACTTGCTTAAGGATTCAGAAGCTGCGTCACATCAATTTGTTGCAATCCTATTTTTGACTCATTTTCATAGTTCACTGATTTAACTAAAACACCTTTCAAGTATATCTGTAAACGGTAATGCTGTTACAGATATGGCAAAACTGTCTCTCAAACTCCAACCTCATACTTCTGTTTATACTTGTAATTTTTTGCTTCATGATCACGGACCATCCTAATTGTGTGCCGTTTTCTCTCAATTTGCTGATGACAAAAATCTGTAGTCAAAATCAGTGGATTTTGCTGCTCAGTCACGCATGACAGTGCAAAATTGTTTTATATTGCCTTTTTGCGGGGCTCTTCCCTTTAGCAGAAAGGGGAAAACTAAATATCATTAAGTGGATATAACTGAATTATATAAATATATACTTGACAATGATACCGGAATTCACTATTTAGCAGCAAATTGACATTTACTACAAACAGTTTGGTTTTTTCATTGCAACACTTATCTATGTATGATTTGAAGCTTGAACTTCACAACCTATAAGATATCATTTGATCACAGGCCGTCAAGTTGGTAGCAAGTGGAAAGTCGGTGAAACGAAAAGCAATATATTCTCTTGCATTGAGGAAATTTGGAGGGCAACTAGAATCAGAGGATGAATAACCTAACTCTATCCGGTGAGTGTCTCTTAACTTCTCCCAACCACTACCTCACCTTCCTCCCAAAATTAAGAAAACAGAAAGATTACTCTGTTGCTTTCATTGTAATTTAAGTAACAACTTATATTATGGTTGCTTTGATATTGACCAGTTTGATATCTTCTCCAACTGCTTTGATTAGGAAAGGAGTTTTATGCTATTTTCCCCGTTCGTATGATACGAGAGTGTGAACTAAGGCAAAGAGAGTGCAGCACACTATCTATCGATGACTGTTTGACTGAATTCTTGTTAGAGAGAAAGGTTATTATTTTATACCAATGTGGATACCATGGAGTTAAAACCTTTGTTGGAGGACAAGGACAGCAAATTTGGTAGAGAGCAACATGATTTTGATAGTAGCAAATTGTTTGTTAAGCAGTCTATAGTTTTAGTCATAGATATCACATCTGATTATCATTTTCTTTTTATTGTTACTCTATTGTACTTGGAGCTGCAATTTGGTGTCTGATGACATTTTCGATTAGTTTTTTTTTTTTTTTTTTTTTTTT
>NW_017670590.1:62713-239138 GCF_001879085.1 Nicotiana attenuata
GGTAATATCTCACGTGTATTTGGTGCAACCCAGATTTTGCTATAGGTTTCTTGGTAATAGCTTAAGTAGTACTTTTATGTTAGTCTTTGTTAGGTGCCATTTTTGTTATTGAGTTAGTGGTGAATAATCATTTTCATATGTTTAAGCAACTTGTGTTTGGATTCACTCGATTCATTAGGAACAATGACACTGTATAGCCGATGTCAAAATAATAGCTGAAAAAATATATAAAATTTGTATATTTTTTGTATATACATATACATTCTGTATCTTATATATAAAAATTATACAAATTTTTTATACCCTTTCGGCTAATAGATGTAAATAATTTCTGACGCTGGCTAAAAGTAATAATACCCGATTCATTACATGCCTTTAATTTTTTCGTTTTCTTCTTTTTTTTCTTTTAAATATGTACCGTGTAAAATGTTTCTTCCAAAGATTGTTTTCCTTGAATTTTTATGTTTTTCAGTCTTAGCTGATGAAAAAAATAAATCTAAAGAAATATATTTTATACTAAATTGGAGAAACTGACTTGTGTCATTAAGGCAAGTTTGTTATAACATGATCTTAACTGTTGCTTTAAGTTATTTGTTTCAGTTAGGATATAAAATATTCAGTTTTAATATTCAAATTATTACTAAAACATCACCCGCATTCCATTATCTCCAAGTTCTTCTACTAGTATAAGTTAGCTAAATATCAAACCAAACGACAAAAAAAAAGATTTACAAATTAGTTTTTTTTTTTTCAAAATAAACCTTTTTGGCATTGGTATATCTTTATGAAACCATTTTATGTTATGCCGAACACAAATTTACAAATTAAAAGCTCCTGTTAATTAGAATTAGTTTTCAAATGTATAATATTAGATTCCTGTGAATTTAAAACGTCTAATGATTCGGTAATCATGACTCATGAACATGTATACTTGTAAGGAATATAATTATAAAATTTAGTCAAAATTCTAAATATGATAAAAACTAATGAATAATCAACCTGTCTTCTTATCAACCTTTCACTTTTGATCTCTGACTTTATGCAAGTAAGGAAAATGATTTTAAAATCTTTTCCAAGTCGTCACTAGCAAAATTAATTCAGAAAACATATCCTCCAATACTTCTCTTAGTAAATCCTAGGGTTTGTTTATTCGAAAAGTCAAACATTTCCTTTTTATTAAAATTCTTTCTTTTGGAAAATCAATTTCGGAACATATTATTTATTCTTAATACTTCTCCTAGAAAATCCTTGGGGTTTTCTATTCCGAAGTCAAACTTTTTCGTTTTTATTAAAATCCTCTCTTTTACAATAATAAGGAAAGCTGACTACTGAGAATTTTGTTATTACGTTTTTTAAAGGAATAAGACGGCAAATGCTTTAAAATATAAGCTATTATTGTTGCCTTTCGAATATTCACTTTTTTTTCCTTCTAAAAAAGTATAATATAAACTTCATTTCTTGAGCAGATATTCATTTGTTCTCCTTTCTTGTCAAGGTTTTGAAAATGTTTTTTTTAATAAAGGAATTATGGATTTTTGCTGCTGTAGTTTGTTTCTATTTAAAAAAAATTAATCCTCCTCTTTAGTTTATCTTTTGGCAGTTCTTTCTACTAGGAAGCGAAACTCTTCAATTGCCACTTTTCTCGGAGAATTAATAATATAATTTACTCATTAAATTCATAAAGTTCTAAATTCTAATTAAAATAATGAAAAAACAAACATACTTCCATTGACTGATCCAAAACCTCCAGACGAGATCTGTGGTCGGCTGGTCGCTATTAATGAATGTACTCTGATGATGTGTACCAAGTCGCTTACATTTGTTTATCTTTTTAACTTATATTTTAATACATTGACAACTTGTAATAAATTACTATAATTTCATTAATAATTTTTAGTAGTGCATAACTATTTTTACACGTTATTAGGTTAAATAGAACTAAAATAATAAGAACTTCTTATAGTAATATACATGGCCGACTCTAACGTTATCACAAGTAAGGCGTGTACCTTAGGCCCCCAAATTTGGAAGCCCTACTTTTTAAGAAATAATAGGTATAGATATTTTAAAAAAATACTATTTAGTACTTTTCGTTCAAAAGTAGAGTTTTCTTATAACAGTTACCTCAAAGAAAAAAAGTTTTTTAAGATTATAATTTGATAAAATCTTACTTAAGATCAACAATGTCCCATAAAAGATTAAATGAGTTGGCTATATTATCAATAGAAAAGGAATTATTAGAGGAAATCGACCATAAACAAGTTATTAATAACGTTGCATCTTAAAAAAAGTTTAGTCGTCGTTTTTTTTTCCTCGTATAATATCTATCTAAGTTATTCGCGAACTTATATAGTTATTAAATAATCTAAATTAAGAATGCGTATACTAATAAAGCATGAATTAACAACATTAAATGATATAACTAAGCCTTATAATAAGGGGCGGATCTATTAAGGGAGATGGGTGCCACGCCACCCACAAACGTCGATCGAAATTCATATTTTCTATGTATATTTAGAAAGATTGGATATATACCAAATGATGGCACCAAGATAAACAAATTTGTTCTAGGTGCCACTGGTAGAGTGCTGTTTTTTTGTATCCAAGTGCCAGAGTTCGAATACCATTTACTTCAAACATATCTCCGCTTCAGTTTTAGGCTTTCACCCTTTGATATTTACATTGAGGTTGTCAGCCTCATACAGTTTCTATCTTTTATCTTTTTAATCTTTTTATTATAAAGTATTATCTTTTTCATTTATTTAAACTAAAGAAACCAATTCCTTTTAGCAACAACAATTTCAAAACTCAAATTCATATCCTTAACCATTCTCTTCCCGTACCTTCCCCTTTTTCGAGCCCTCTAGATGTACATAGTTGCATGTTTTGTTAATATTTCTTTTCTAATTTTCTCTTAATTTCTTTTGGTTGTCCGTCTAATTGAAGAAGAAGAAAAAGAAGAGAATTAGTCAATGTATTAATGTAATTGTTCCTAATGTATTAGCAACGTTTACAGTTTGTTAGATAAGAATAAACTAGATCTAACTTCTAGGGTCATTAAAATCGATAATTCGTTCTTATCTTTTTCATGAATGTTATAGTTATTAACTTTGATCCAAACTATTTTGAAAGGAGTGTGATTCTCCTATATTTTGTGATATAAGGAATATCAAGCAAAGTTGTACTTCACAATAGGTTGTCATAGTTATTAAAAAGTAATTTTTTGCTTAATAAGATATTTATATAAGTCAAAAAGATAAATAATTCAAACCGAAACCGAAAATGGATCAAATCGGTTGAATAAATACCTCAGTTGGACCATGTAAATATCAATATGTCTAAGTTCGGAAACAAAGTGGCACACGCAACCTCTAAATCCTGGATCCGCCTATGCTTATAATAGTCAAGTTTAAAGAATAGACATATATTTAAGCCATACATTATATAAAGTGTTATAAATAGAATTGTATTTAAGGTGAATGTCTATATCTTAGAGAGATTACAGGGTTTGTTACTGGGTGGCTAAGTCACTTTTCTCCAATAAATAGAGGGGTTCTATTCCATTGTAATTGATCCCAAATCAATAAGAATTCTGTCTCTCTACTTTTCTCTGCAATATTCTTCTTCTTGTTTTATTGTTTCATAACACGTTATGTCACGACCCAAAAACCAACCCGGTCGTGATGGCGCCTATCGTGGAACTAGGCCAGCCACTTATTCCCAATTACACTATTTCCCAATTGAAAAGCTTAAGAAAACATCACGTTTTAACAGAAATCCAATGATATAAAAAAAAGAAGTTCCAAAACCAGCGGGAAGAAAATACAAGCCCGACCTCAGGTGTCGCTAGTCATGAGCAAAAACTACTACAACTGTTCTAAATAACATGACTAATATAGTCTGAAAATATCCAACATATAAACTAGAGGAAGATAGGGAAGGAGAAAGCGGAACTGCGGTCGCCAAGCAACTACCTCGCAATCTCCAAGTGAAAGTCCGCACAATATAATCAGCAGCCGCTACCGTGAACCGAGACACCTGGATCTGCACACAAGGCGCAGGGGGTAACGTGAGTACACCAACTCAGTAAGTAACAAGTCCAACCTATGGGCTGACAGGTAATGACGGACCAAACCTCAATAGGTAATAACATATATCTGAACAGGAAAAGTAGACATGCATGCACTTCAAGTAAAGTTCAATAGTATTTAAATGCAACTGAACAGTACGAAGTTCAAATTCAGAGATTTTACATATACCAATGCACAACTAGCATGATCAATGTTCCATGAACCTCCACTCACAAGTACTCAACCCCTCGGTACTGTATATGGACATCCGGCCCAGCGAAGATCCATTCCGGAATATACATCACTGACCGCAGTCATCCAGTACCGAGGACACAGGCCAATCCAGCCTCACGGAGAAGATCCATCACTCGGTACAATACTTCGGACAAGATCCATGTCCAGGGAAGATCCATCCCTCAATATCATTATCTGCGCTCACTGGGGTGTAAAGACTCCGGAGGGGCTTCTCTCACTAGCCCAAGCCCTATAACAAAGCCAACGAAGGCTTGTTCAATATCTCGCTGCGGTGTGCAGCCCAATCTTATACTGTCACTCAATAGCAGACTCTCAGCCTCACTCAGCCATAACTCACCAACCTCACACACGGGCTCCAAATGTCATGATACTAGCCCGGTCAATAATAAAATGTGGAAAATAGTAATAATCGAGACTGGGATAGGATATAATAGGCATGAAAAGGACTGAGTACAGAATATTAGTAAAATAAATGATATGACAGCAAGAAACGACCTCTTGGGTCTCAATAATATTGGCGTGAAGCCTTAACATGATAATCAGCATGATTTACAGCTCAACAACTAAATCACATAATTACAGCACAGATATCGGTAAAAAAAAACTACTAAGTGGTGTTCTGGAATGATCCAGGCTGCGTTTCCCACGGTGCACGCCCATACGCCCGTCACTTGGTATGGCGTCACCTTCATAATAATCATGAAACACATAGTTCGGTGTTTCGAACCCGCAGAACCAAGATTGGAAGCGTTACTTACCTCAAGCCAAGCCAAACTCTAGCCCGCGACGCCCTTTCCTCTCGATTCGGCCTCCCAATGCCTCGAATCTAACCAAAATCAGTTCATAACCATCAATATATGCTAAAGGAGTGAAACCCATACGAAATTAATCAAATTACAACACAAATCCCGAAATTGACCAAACCCGACCCCCAGGCCCACGTCTCGGAATCCGACAAAATTTACATCAATGGAATCCTTATTCCCCCACGAGTTCATTCATACCAAAAGTACCAAAATCCGACCACAAATGACCCCTCAAATCCCTAATATTTGGTCTCCAATTTTCCAAGCCCTAACCCCCAATTTGCTACTGATTTTTTCCCATAAATTTTAAGCTTACAACCTTAAAAATCATCATAAAAACGAGTTTAGGAATCAAGGACCTTACCTCTAAGAAACCCTCTTGAATTCTCCCTTGAATTTGCTCTCCAAAGCTTCTTCCCGTTTGAAATGTTATGAAAAATAAACCAAATTCGCGAAGGGTGAAATATATATGTTCTGACCCACCAAAACCGCATCTGCGGTCCATTTATCGCACCTGCGGACCCGTACCTGCGGTCCCAGGTGCGCATCTGCGGATTCTACTTATCCGCCCTAGCCACCGCACCTGCGATCAAATTCCCGCACCTGCGACATCGCAGGTGCGCCCAAAGTTCCACTTTTGCGGCTCCAGCCTTTCCCTCTCTTGACCGCATCTGCGACTTCACTTCCGCTTCTGCGGGCCCGCACCTGCGGGCCTCAATCCGCAGGTGCGGTTATGACAGGTTCAGCAGCTTCAGCTGCAACTTTCAAGTTCCAAACTTTTCGATAACCATCCGAAATCACCCCGAGGCCCCCGGGACCTCAACCAAAAATACGGACAAGTCATATACCACTATCCAAACTTATACCAATCTTCGAAACACCTAAAACAACATTGGAACATCAAATTAACCATGGATTCAAGCCTAAGAACTCCAAAAATACCCGAATTTCGCTTTTGATCAAAAAGTCTATCAAACCTCGTCCGAATGACCTGAAATTTTGCACGCACGTCACAAATGACACAACAGACCTACTCCAACTTCCGGAATTCCATTCCGACCCCTATATCAAAATCTCCCCTATCAACCGGAAACGGCCAAAATTTCAATTTCGCCAATTCAAGCCTAAATCTACTCTGGACTTCCAAAACTCATTTCGATGACACTCCTAAGTCCCAAATCACCTCACAAAGCTATTCTAACCATCAAAATTCACACCCGAGACCTATTTCACATAAGTCAACATCCGGTTGACTTTTCCAACTTAAGCTTATTCAAAAGAGATAAAGTGTTTCAAACCTTTCCAAAACCTTTCCGAATTCGAACCAACCAACCCGATACCATATAACACAGATGAACAAAGCATAAAGAAGCAGAAAAGGAAAAAACGGAGTGGTAACTCATGAAACGACCGGCGGGTTGTTACATCCTCCCCCTCTTAAACAAACGTTCGTCCTCGAACGAGTCAAGAAACATACCTGAAGCCTCAAATAGGTGAGGATATCTGCTCCGCATCTCCCGCTCGGTCTCCCAGGTAGCCTCTTCCACGGGCTGACCTCTCCACTGCGCTTTCACTGAAGCTATATCCTTCGACCGCAACTTTCAAACCTAATGCTCCAGATTGGCTGCTGGCTCCACATCATAAGTCAAATCTCCCTCTAACTAAACCGTGCTGAAATCTAGAACATGAGACGGATCCCCAATATACTTCCGGAGCATAGAAACATGAAACACTGGATGCACACTCGAGAAGCTGGGTGGCAAAGAAAGCTCATAAGCCACCTCTCCAATCCTCCGAAGCACCTCAAAAGGCCCAATGAACCGAGGACTCAGTTTACCCTTCTTCCCAAATCTCATAACACCCTTCATGGGTGAAACCTTTAGTAGAACCTTCTCCCCAACCATATAGGACACATCACGAACCTTTCTATCAGCATAACTCTTTTGTCTCGACTGTGCTGTACGAAGCCTCTCCCGAATCACCTTCACCTTGTCCAAAGCATCCTGCACTAAGTCTGTGCCCAAAAGCCTGGCCTCACCCGGCTCGAACTATCCAACTGGAGATCTACACCGCCTCCCACATAGAGCCTCATATGGAGCCATCTGAATACTCGACTGATAGTTGTTGTTATAAGCAAACTCCGCAAGCGGTAGAAACTGATCCCATGAAACACTGAAGTCAATCACACAAGCGCGCAACATGTCCTCCAATATCTGAATAGTGCGCTCGAATTGCCCGTCCGTCTGAGGGTGAATAGTTGTGCTCAACTCGACCTGAGTACCCAACTCTCTCTACACGGACCTCCAAAACTGCAAAGTAAACTGAGTGACCCTATCAGAAATGATGGAAACTGGGACACCATGCAAGCGAACAATCTCTCGGATATAGATCTCTGCCAACTGCTCCGAAGAATAGGTAGTACAAATAGGAATGAAGTGCGCGGACTTAGTCAGCCGATCCACAATCACCCAAATAGCATCGAAATTCTTCAAAGTCTGTGGTAGCACAACTACAAAGTCCATGGTAATCCGCTCCCATTTCCACTCTGGAATCTCTATCTGCTGAAGTAAGCCACCCGGTCTCTGATGCTCATATTTCACCTACTGACAATTAAGGCATCGAGATATAAATCCCACAATGTCCTTCTTCATTCTTCTCCATCAGTAATGCTATCTCAAATCCTGATACATCTTCGCGGCACCCGGATGGATGGAATACCGCGAGCTATGGGCCTCCTCCAGAATCAACTCCCGAAGCCCATCAACATTGGGCACGCATATCCAGCCCTGCATCCTCAATACCCCATCATCACCAATAGTCACATCTCCGACATTGTCGTGCTGAACTCTATCCTTAAGGACAAGCAAATGAGGATCATCATACTGGCGCTCTCTGATTCGATCAAATAAGGAAGACCCAGAAATCACACAAGCTAATACCCGAGTAGGCTCCGAAATATCCAACTTCATGAACCGATTGGCCAAAGACTGAACATCAACTGCAAGAGGTCTCTCCCCAACAGGAATATATGCCAAACTGCCCATACTCACCGCCTTCCTGCTCAAGGCATCAGCCACTACATTGGCCTTTCCTGGATGATATAAGATAGTGATGTCATAATCCTTCAACAGCTCTAACCATCTCCGCTGCCTCAGATTGAGATCCTTCTGTTTGAACAAGTGCTGGAGGCTACGATGATTAGTAAACACCTCACAAGACACACCATACAAGTAATGCCTCCAAATCTTCAACGCGTGAACAATGGCAGCCAACTCTAAATCATGAACGGGGTAGTTCTTCTCATGGGGCTTCAACTGACGAGAAGCATAAGCAATAACCCTACCCTCCTACATCAACACACATCCAATACCCACTCTCGATGCATCATAATACACTGTATACGAACCTGAAGCCGATGGTAAAACTAACACTGGAGCCGTGGTCAAGGCAGTCTTGAGCTTCTGAAAGCTCGCCTCACACTCATCCGACCACCAGAATGGGGCACCTTTCTGGGTCAACTTGGTCAAGGGTGATGCAATAGATGAAAATCCCTGAACGAACCGATGGTAATAACCCGCCAATCCAAGAAAACTACGAATCTCTGTGGTTGAGGATGGTCTAGGCCAACTCTGAACCGCCTCTATCTTCTTCGGATCAACCTGAATACCCTCGCTGGACACCACGTGCCCCAAGAAAGCCACTGAGCTGAGCCAAAACTCACATTTGGAGCACTTTGCATAAAGCTTATCCTCCCTCAATCTCTGCAATACCACTCTCAAATGCTCCGCGTGCTCCTCCTGACTACGCGAGTATACCAGAATATCATCAATGAAAACTATGACAAACGAGTCGAGATACGGCCGGAACACGCTATTCATCAAATGCATGAACGCTGCTGGGGCATTGGTCAGCCCAAAAGACATCACAAGGAACTCATAGTGACCATATCGGGTCCTGAAAGCTGTCTTAAGAATATCCGAGTCCCTGATCTTCAGCTGGTGATACCCTGAACGGAGATCAATCTTGGAGAACACCCTCGCCCCCTAGAGCTGGTCGAACAAATCATCAATGCGAGGTAGGGGATACTTGTTCTTAACTGTAGCCTTGTTCAACTGCCTGTAATCAATACACATCTTCATAGTGCCATCCTTCTTCTTCACAAACAGGACAGGAGCACCCCACGGCGAAACACTAGGCCGAATAAACCCCTTATCAAGGAGTTCCTGAAGCTGCTCCTTCAACTCCTTCAACTCCGCTGGTGCCATATGACATGGTGGAATAGAAATGGGTTGAGTTCCCGGCACCAGGTCAATACCAAAATCGATATCCCTGTCCGGTGGCATGCCCAGCAGGTCTGCAGGAAACACATCGGGAAAATCTCTCACAACTGGAACAGAATCAATGCTGGGAGTCTCTGCACTAACATCCCTCACAAATGCTAAGTATGAAAGACAACCTTTCCCAACCATACACTGGGCCTTCAAGAATGAAATTACCCTACTGGGAACATAATCAGACGAACCTCGCCACTCAATCCGTGGCACACCCGGCATAGCTAACGTCACTGTCTTGGCATGACAATCCAAAATAGCCCGACACGGAGATAACCAATCCATGCCCAATATCACATCGAAGTCCACCATGCAAAGTAACAGAAGATCCACTCGGATCTCAAGACCCCCAATAGACACAACGCACGACTGGTGTACACAGTCTACCACAATAGTATCGCCCACCGGAGTAGAGACATAAACAGAAGAAACGAGAGACTCGTAGGGCGTATCCAAATAATGGGCAAAATATGATGACACATAAGAGAAAGTAGAACCGGGATCAAATAATACAGAGGCATCTCTGTGGCAGACTGAGATAATACATGTGATCACAGCATTTAAATTAATAGCATCTGGTCTGACTGGAAGAGCATAGAAACGGGCCTGACCACTACCTGATCGGCCTCTCCTTCTAGGGTGACCCCTAGCTGACTGACCTCCACCCCTAGCTGACTGAGCGGGTGGGGAAGCAGCTGGTGCTGAAGCTGAAGGCTGACTCTTCTGCTGGGATGATCTCCCATAAGACGGGGACAAAACCTCTTGATATGACCCAAATCTCCACACTGGAAGCAACCTCTCGCGGCAAATGGCGGTGGGGACTGGAGGGAGCCCTGCGCGCTGGGATGCCCACTAGAAGAACTAGGCATAGATGAGCCCTAAACTGATGGTGGCTGAGTCGAACTCTGAGCTGGAAGGGCACTAAGAGACGAGTGACCCTGATGTGAACTGTGAGAACCATAGCCAGATGACCCATCACGGTGACCTGAACGGGCTGGCTGAGCATGTCTGAATGAACGGCCTCTACCGTGCTGAAACTGACCTCCGAAGAAGAACCACCAAAGCTACCAGATCCCCGAGGCCTCTTGGCCTCCCTCTCCTCTCGCTCCTTGCGACAAACTGACTCAATCTCTCTAGCAATGTCAACCACCTCCTCATAAGAAGCGCCAGATACTCTTTCTCTGGTCAGAAAAATCCATAGCTGATAGTTGAGGCCATCAACGAACCCCTGATCCTCTCCCTATCCGTGGGAACTAGCCAGATAGCATGACGGGCCAACTCGGAGAAACTCATCTCATACTGTATCACAGACATGCCCTCCCGACGCAGCTGCTCGAACTGCCTACGCAGCTCCTCACTGCGGGAATGCGGTACATACTTCTCTAGGAAGAGAATGGAGAACTGATGCCAGGTAAGGGGCGGTGCACCAACAGGCCTACGCCTTCCACCAAGTGAAGGCAGCCCCAGAAAACTGAAAAGTGGTAAATGCAACTCCACTAGTCTCCAGAATCCCCGTTGTACGTAGAATCCTCTGACACTTGTCTAAGAAACCCTGGGCATCCTCGCCCTCTGCTCCGCTGAAAGTCGGAGGCTGAAGTCTACCAAATCTCTCCAATCGACGCTGCTCGTCATCAGGCATAACTGGAACCACATAATCCTGAGCAGGAACAACCGGCTGGGCTGGTGGTGCCTCCGGTGTCTGAAGTCCCTGCACAACCTGCTCAGGTGTGCGAGCGGCGGGAGTCTGAGTGCCTGCCCCTGCCTAGGAAGTAGCTTCCATAGTAGAGACTGCGACTGCCTGAGCGAGACTGGTGCACACTGTCAGAATCTGAGCCAAGGTCTCCTGGAGACCTGGAATAACAATAGGCACAGCCGATACCTGAGCCGGTACGGCTGGAGCATCCTCCGCTGGAGCCTGATCATGAACGGGGGCGGCTGGAGGATCTGCAGGTGCTGCCTTAGCTGCTGTGCGGGCCACACCCCTGCCCCTACCACGGTCTCGACCGCGTCCTCGGCCTCTAGTGGCCCCAGCTGGTGGTACTAGTGGTCGTCCAACCTGGCCGGCAGCACGTGTCCTCAACATCTGTGAGAGAATAGAATAACAGAAGTTTAGTAGTAGGATCAACAGTTTCGCACGACAAGAATTCAAGAATATGAAGTTTTCCTAAAGGTTCTGCAGCCTCATAAGGATAAATACAAACGTCTCCGTACCGATCCGCGAGACTCTACTAAACCTGCTCATGACTCGTGAGACCTATGTAACCTAGGCTCTGATACCAACATGTCACGACCTAAAAACCAACCCGGTCGTGATGGCGCCTATCGTGGAACTAGGCCAACCACTTATTCCCAATTACTCTATTTCCCAATTGAAAAGCTTAAGAAAACATCACGTTTTAACATAAATCCAATGATATAAAAATAGAAGTTCCAAAACCAGCAGAAAGAAAATACAAGCCCGACCTCGGGTGTCGCTAGTCATGAGCAAAAACTACTACAATTGTTCGAAATAACAAGACAAATACAGTCTGAAAATATCCAACATATAAACTAGAGGAAGATAGGGAAGGAGAAGGCGAAACTGTGTTCGCCAATCAACTACCTCGCAATCTCCAAGTGAAAGTCCGCACAATATAATCAGCAGCAGCTACCGTGACCCGAGACACCTGGATCTGCACACAAGGTGCAGGGGGTAACGTGAGTACACCAACTCAGTAAGTAACAAGTCCAACCTATGGACTGACAGGTAGTGACGGACCAAACCTCAACAGGTAATAACATATATCTGAACAGGAAAAGCAGACATGCTTGCAGTTCAAGTAAAGTTCAATAGTATTTAAATGCAACTGAACAATACGAAGTTCAAAACTCAGAGATTTTACATATACCAATGCACCACTAGCATGATCAATGTTCCATGAACCTCCACTCACAAGTACTCAACCCCTCGGTACTGTATATGGCCATCCGGCCCAAGGAAGATCCATCCCGGAATATACATCACTGACCGCAGTCATCCAGTACCGAGGACACAGGCCAATCCAGCCTCACGGAGAAGATCCATCTCCTGGTACAATACTTCGGACAAGATCCATGTCCAGGGAAGATCCATCCCTCAATATCATCATCTGCGCTCACTGGGGGTGTAAAGACTCCGGAGGGGCTTCTCTCACTAGCCCAAGCGCTATAACAAAGCCAACGAATGCTTGTTCAATGTCTCGTTGCGGTGTGCAGCCCAATCTCATACTGTCACTCAATAGCAGGCTCTCGCCCTCACTCAGTCATAACTCACCAGCCTCACACACAGGCTCCAAATGTCATGATACCAGCCCGGTCAACAATAAAATGTGGCAAATAGTAATAATCGAGACTGGGACAGGATATAATATGCATGAAAAGGACAGAGTACAGAATATCAGTAAAATAAATGATATGACAGCAAGAAATGACCTCTTGGGTCTCAGTAATATTGGCGTGAAGACTTAACATGATAATCAGCAGCTCAACAAGTAAATCACATAATTACAGCACAGATATCGGTAAGAAAGAACTACTAAGCGGTGTTCTGGAATGATCCAGGCCGCGTTTCCCATGGTGCACGCCCATACGTCCGTCACTTGGCATGGCATCACCTTCATAATAATCATGAAACACATAGTCGGGGTTTCGAACCCGCAGAACCAAGATTGGAAGCGTTACTTACCTCAAGCCAAGCCAAACTCTAGCCCGCGACGCTCTTTCCTCTCGATTCGGCCTCCAAATACCTCGAATCTAACCAAAATCAGTTCGTAACCATCAATATATGCTAAAGCAGTGAAACCCATACGAAATTAATCAAATTACAACACAAATCCCGAAATTGACCAAACCCGACCCCCGGGCCCACATCTCGAAATCCGAAAAAATTCACATGAATGGAATCCTTATTCCCCCATGAGTTCATTCATACCAAAAGTACAAAAATCCGACCACAAATGGCCCCTCAAATCCTTAATTTTTGGTCTCCAATTTTCCAAGCCCTAACCCCCAATTTGCTACTGATTTTTCCCATAAATTTCAAGCTTACAACCTTAAAAATCATCATAAAAACGAGTTTAGGGATCAAGGACCTTACCTCTAGGAAACCCTCTTGAATTCTCCCTTGAATTTGCTCTCCAAAGCTTCTTCCCGATTGAAATGTTATGATAAATAACCCAAATTTGCGAAGGGTGAAATATATATGTTCTGACCCAGCAAAACCGCATCTGCGGTCCATTTATCGCACCTGCAGACCCGCACCTGCGGTCCCAGGTGCGCATCTGCGGATTCCACTTATTCGCCCCAGCCACCGCACCTGCGATCAAATTCCCGCACCTGCGACATCGCAGGTGTGCCCAAAGTTCCGCTTCTGCGGCTCCAGCCTTTCCCTCTCTTGACCGCATCTGCGACTTCATTTCCACTTCTGCAGGCCCGCACCTGCGGTCCCCAATCCGCAGGTGCGGTTATGACAGGTTCAGCAGCTTCAGCTGCAACTTTCAAGTTCCAAACTTTCCGATAACTATCCCAAATTACCGCGAGGCCCCCGGGACCTCAACCAAAAATACGGAAAAGTCATATACCACTATCCAAACTTATACCAATCTTCGAAACACCTAAAACAACATCGGAACATCAAATTAACCATGGATTTAAGCCTAAGAACTCCAAAAACTTCCGAATTCCGCTTTTGATCAAAAAGTCTATCAAACCTCGTCCGAATGACCTGAAATTTTGCATGCACGTCACAAATGTGACAACGGACCTACTCCAACTTCCGAAATTCCATTTCGACCCCTATATCAAAATCTCCCCTATCAACCGTAAACCGCCAAAATTTCAATTTCGTCAATTCAAGCCTAAATCTACTCCGGACTTCCAAAACTCATTCCGATCATGCTCCTAAGTCCCAAATCACCTCACGAAGCTATTCGAACCATCGGAATTCACATCCGAAATCTATTTCACATAAGTCAACATCCGGTTGACTTTTCCAACAAACCTTTCCAAAACCTTTCCGAATTCGAACCAACCAACTCGATACCATATAACACAGATGAACAAAGCATAAAGAAGTAGAAAATGAGAAAACGAAGCGGTAACTCATGAAATGACCGACCGGGTTGTTACACGTTATCAGCACGAGACTCTAATCAATTGAGTAGAAGCTTTGGAATTGCGCATAATGTGTTAGATCATATTTTAATGATGCAAATAATATACATGTGCAGGAAATCAAGTTCAAGAAGTAAAGAAGACTGCTGGAATGGTTCATGATGTACAAAGAAAGAAATCAATCAGCATGTGATCAGCAAATCTGGATTGGTCTCGTAAATTTGGGCGCAATCGAATCAACGAATCAATCATCAATAACAATGATTAGATGAGCTGGAGAAAATCAAATAAGCCTTGGACAAAGGCACGAATCATGGGCAGAATCACAGAAGACTAAAGGATACGAGGAGATCTGGGAAGCGACCACATTTGGAAGATCCAACATTCAAGGAGAAATCAAGTGAAGCAATCCTCTGCTGAAGGAAAGAAATCAAGAGAAGCAACGGCTCATTCCTTATTCTTGGAAAGAATCAATTCTTTCCAAGGATCAAATCTCTTGGGTTGTCAAGCCTCTACCATCCATCAAAGTATTTATACTCCCTTGTAAACCCTAGCTCAGACATACTTTGATCAAACCAAATCACTCTCTTTATTCTACTGCAAACAAGCATTGTAGTTCACTAAGATCTGCTGTGTAACAAGTCAGGGATAGAAAGAGAGCACACAATTGGTGAGGCATTGTATCAAAAACGAGTGCTAGAGAAACTAAGCGATATACACCACATCTGTACTCGGAAGAAACTCCTTTACTGAAGAGAACTCCCTTGCAATCCAAGGGGACTGGATTAGGATTCACATTGAATCCGAACCAGTATAAAAATTCCGGTGTTTTAATTCCTGCAATTATTTTCTGCACTTTACTTTCTGTTACCATATCTGCTAAATTATCATATTCAGCCGACTACCCTAGTTATAAGTCAACTTATAAGCAATTAATTCGAAGTATTTACAATTCACCCCCCCCCCCTCTTGTACTTTCAATTGGTATCAGAGCAAGGCTCACATTTTATCTTTTGCTTAACAGCTTGTGAGAAAAGATCATGGCAAATCAAGTTATCATAGGAGCTCTCTTTCAGGAAGGAACTTCACAAGTTAGACCACCATACTTCAATGGACAACATTTCTCTCACTTGAAAGTACGAATGGAAATCTTTGCTAAAGCATATGATGTCAAAGTCTGGAGAGTCATTAAAAAGGGAAACTATCCCCTACCTGCTAGCACTCTACCACTTGCTGATCCTGATGATATAGATTCATACTCAAAGGAACAACTGGAAGCGGTACAAGTGAATAACAAGGCAAGAAATCTGCTTCACAATGCTATAAGTGGTGAGGAATACGAGAAAATATCGAGTTGTGATACAGCCAAAGAAATGTGGGATAAACTTGAGGTCACCTATGAGGGAACCAGCAAAGTAAAGGAAACTCACATCAACATGCTAGTTCATGACTACGAACTCTTCTCAATGAAAGAAGGAGAATCCATTAAAGAAATGTTTGCCAGGTTTAGTAAGATAATTAGAGACTTAAAGGCATTTGGCAAGCCCTGCACCAGTGGTGATCAAGTCAGAAAAATTCTCAGAAGTCTGCCAATCACTTGGCAGACCAAAGTAGTCACTCTGGAATCTCAAGACCTAAACAAATTGTCCTATGATGAACTGCGAGGAGAACTCATTGCTTTCGAAAGGACGCATTTGAAAAAGACAAATCAAGAGGAGAAAAAGAAATAGTTGCATTCAAAACCTCTACAGAAATGGCTGAAAATGAAATTGATGTTCCTGAAGCTCTACAAGAAGAGATTGCTATGATGTCGAGAAATATGGATGGGTTGATGAGGAGATACAGAAACACAAAGAAAGGAAGATTTCCACCAAGACGATCTAGGCAATACAATGAACAGGATAAGAACGATGGAAATGCTACGAATGTGGAAAGTTTGGGCACATTCAAGCTGAATGCCCAGAACTGAAAAGGAAGATCTCTAGAGGCTTCAACAAGAACAAATCCTTCGAAAGCTGGAGCGATGAGGACGACTCAGACCACGAAGAAATAGCAAATCTTTGTTTCATGACAATTCTGGAAAATGAAATAAACAAAACCTCAGGATGCTGGATAGATAAAGATGATTCAGATGACGAGAACTGTTTAATGGCACGGGGTGAAACTAGTGAGGTAAGATCTTATGACTGCGAAAGATGTAATGAATTGCAGGATATTCTTGATTCAACCTTATAAGAGTCTCAAAAAATGATGAATGAACTTAAGAGACTCACTAGGGAGGTTAAAGACTGGATACTCAAACATGAAGTATGTGAAATCGAAAAAGAGGTACTTCAAGAAGAGTTTGAGGAGTTGCAAATGCAGCTTAACAGCTTACGCAAATCCACCAGTCATAGTTCTGTTAGGTCAAACCAGATGACTTACAAGTCAACTGGAAAGGAACCAATCAGAACCAAGTCGACCATTCGGTCGGACCATATGACTTATAAGTCAACTGGGAAAGAACCAGCTAAATCTAAGTCGGCTAGTTCTAACACTTATGAAAGACCTATAAACAGGTCTGGAGCTAAATGTCATTATAGTAATAAAAGTGCGCATAAATATTCCGGTTGTCACTTTCGTAAATCAAATGTGTCAGGATGGGTTTGGAAACCAAAAAATTCTGAACCTAGTAACACTAACCCACCAGGACCCAGGCAAGCTTGGGTACCTAAAAGAAAGTGATCATCTTGTCTTGCAGGAACACCACAGAGTAAGCCGCAAAGGAAAATGGTATCTAGATAGTGCGTGTTCCAGTCATATGACAGGTGACAACTGTGACATTACTGAAGTATATCTCGTTGATGGCCTAAACTACAATCTCTTGAGCATAAGTCAACTCTGCGACTCAGGATATGAGGTAAAGTTTAAGAGAACAAGGTGTGCTATTGAAGACGAATCAGGTAAGATAATTCTTCCTGGAAAGAGGTATGGAAATGTTTATATACTTGATGGCTTTGAAAAGATAGATGGCCACATTTGCTTATCCTCTATGTCTGATGATCCATGGTTATGGCATAGAAGACTTGGCCATGCTAGCATGCATTTGATTGAAAAACTGTCCAAACATGATTTAGTTATTGGTTTGCCCAAACTGAATTTCTCTAGAACTCATATTTGTGATGCATGTCAAATGGGTAAGCAAACCAGAAATTCTTTCAAAAATAAAGATATAGTATCTACTTCAAAACCTTTGCAATTACTTCATATGGATTTATTTGGGCCTACTAGAACTGCTAGCAGAGGAGGTAAGAGGTATGCTTTTGTTATTGTTGATGACTTTTCACGTTTCACCTGGGTAATCTTCTTGTCTCATAAGGATGAAGCCTTAAGAAATTTTGAAGTTTTCTGCAAAAAGGTTGAAAGAGAAAGGGGACATCTGATCTCAAATATTCAGAGTGACCATGGAGGAGAATTTGAAAGCAGAGCTTTTGAAGACTTCTGCAACGATCAAGGATACACTCACAATTTCTCTGCACCACGCTCACCACAGCAAAATGGGGTTGTGGAAAGGAAGAACAGAACTCTCCAAGACATGGCAAGAACCATGCTACTAGAACATTCATTGCCAAACCATTTCTGGGCAGAAGGCGTAAGTACTGCTTGTCACATCCTCAACCGTTGCCTCATAAGGCCAATTATGAAGAAGACCCCTTATGAACTCTGGAAAGGTAAACGTCCAAATATCAGTTACTTCCATCCCTTTGGAAGCAAATGTTTTATTCACAATAACGGTAAAGACAATCTTGGAAAGTTTGACCCAAGAAGTGACGAAGGTATTTTTCTTGGTTACTCGTTAAATAGCAGATCTTTTAGAGTCTACAATAAACGTACTTTATGTGTAGAAGAATCTGTACATGTTATATTCGATGAAAATAATCCCTTGGTCGAGAGAGGAACTATTGCAGGTGACGAAGATCAAACTCAAGAAGCTCAGGACAAAGGAAAATCACAGGAGTCGACTAGCGCATCTGGGGTGATCGAGTCAACTGGAGAAAATAGCAGCAATACTCCAGACCCACAAGTCGAGTCGACTACAAATAAAATTCGACCAAATGAATGGAAAAACGAACCCGAATATCCTCAGAAATTTATTATAGGGGATCCAAACGAAGGAATGAAAATCAGGCCTGCCCTCAAGAAGAAAGCAAATATTGCATTGATTTCTCAAATTGAGCCAAAAAAGGTAGAGGAAGCATTGAAGGATTCAAGGTGGGTACAAGCTATACAGGAGGAATTAGATTAGTTCAGCAAGAATCAAGTTGGAAACTAATACCTAAACCTGAAAATGTGTCTGTGATCGGAACAAAATAGGTATTTAGAAAGAAATTGAATGAGGATGGAAAGGTCATAAGAAATAAAGCGAGACTAGTTGCACAGGGCTATTCACAGCAGGAAGGAGTCGACTATGATGAGACTTTCGCCCCAGTAGCTCGTTTGGAGTCTATACGAATTCTTCTGGCATACGCATCCTTAGGATTCAGGCTGTTTCAAATGGATGTTAAAAGTGCCTTTTTGAATGGATTTATCGAGGAGGAAGTTTTTGTAAAACAGCCTCCAGGCTTTGAGGATTCAAAATTTCCATACCATGTATACAAGCTTACCAAAGCACTGTATGGGTTGAAACAAGCTCCACGTGCCTGGTATGATAGGCTGAGTACTTTTCTTATTGATCATGGCTTTACTAGAGGTAAAATAGACACTACTTTGTTTATTAAACGATCATCAGAAGGTAATCTCATTATTCAAATTTATGTTGATGATATTATATTTGGTAGTGCTAACCCTCTTATGTGCAAGGAATTTTCAAATCTTATGCAAAGCGAGTTTGAAATGAGCATGATGGGTGAACTCACGTTCTTCCTTGGGCTACAAATCCAACAAACCGAAGAAGGAACTTTTATTTGTCATACCAAATATACAAAAGAGCTGATTCAAAAATTTGGTATGAACAATGCAAAATCAATTGGCACTCCTATGAGCCCCGCTACAAATCTAGACAAAGATGAACAGGGCACCCCAGTTGATGAAACCAAATACAGGGGAATGATTGGATCACTGCTATATCTGACAGCAAGTCGACCAGATATTATGTTCAGCGTATGTAAATGTGCCAGGTGACAAAGAAGATAGAAAGAGCACAAGCGTCACTTGTCAATTACTAGGAAAGGCATTAATATCCTGGAACAGTAAAAAGCAAGCATCAGTCGCTTTGTCCACTACTGAAGCTGAATACATTGCTATTGGACAGTGTTGTGCACAACTACTGTGGATGTCTCATCAATTGGGTGACTATGAGCTTTCGTTTAAACCTATACAAATTTTTTGTGATAATTCTAGTGCTAGTTGTCTTTCAAAAAATCCTGTGCATCATTATAGAGCAAAGCATATAGATATTAAGCATCATTTTAATATAGATCATGTTCTTAAGGGAGATATAGAAATAGTCTTTGTTGGCACCTCTGCTCAATTAGCCGATATTTTTACTAAGCCTTTGTTAGAAGAAAGATTTTGTACTTTGAGAAAATTACTTGGTATTATTTGCTGTTCTAATAACTCTTAGGACCTATGTGCTCAATTACTTTTAAGTGCTATAATTGTCCTTTTCCCACGCATTAATTACGCCTCCGATTTTTTCCCTCTCTTTTCACTTCGTTCACATCAGTTCGCAGTCTGAAGATGGAAAGCCAATCATCACGTCTTCTCAACTGACAACTTTTCCTTCTCTGTACTCAACCGTCAAAACCCTCTTCTTAAGTTAGAAAACCCTTTCAGTCACTCTCATCTCCATCTTCTCTCCAAAACCTTGAGCAAATCCCTTCTTCTACAATGGCGAAACACTCCAAGAATCCCTCTGCCTCCACCAGAAAAAGTACCCGCTCTAAGGCGAAACCCCCTTCTGCGCCTCCTGAGCAAGTAGACCTAGGGTCTGATCACTCTGAAGGCTTCGCCTCATCTCAGGGTGATTTCTCTGAACACTCCCAACTTTTAAGAGAAAAAGCCTTAGGCAAAAGACCCATGGAAGATCCTCCCATTCCATCCACCCCAAAGAAATCAAAAGTTGATTTCTCTGCCTCACTCGAGTCTAACCTAAATTTCTGGATACCCCAAATAGGGATCTTTTCATTACTCTTAAGGACAAGCCCATCGCCCATGGAAGGATCGTGGATCTTGATGATATGGAAGCCCTCAATTGTAAGGTTAAAGAGCTCTTTGTCTATCAAGGGTGGGAAAAATTCCTCTCTATTCCTCCGCCTAAGGTATATGAACCCCTAGTCAAAATGTTTTATGCAAATCTTCGCTCCAGTAAACCAGATAGGCTAGAATCTCTAGTGCTAGGTAAGCATTGTTCTTGATTGTGCCTTGTTTGACTCTTTTTTCCAATGTCATTGCTCTGGTTTCCCTACTCTTTTTAAAATGTGTGGCCTGAGAATTTTCAAATTTCTTTTGACCAAGCCAAACAGTGCATTGTTGAGTGTCCCTCTGAAATTCTTCCAAACCAATTGGGTCCCAGTGATGTAAGTTTTGAAACTCGGGTTCTAGCCCATATTCTGGCAACCACCCTGCTTCCCCGTACTGGTTCCTTTTCAAGTTTCTCTCAAAGGGATACATTCTTTGTCTACTGCCTCATCACCAAACTCAAACTCAAGCTTTCCTCCTGGGTCATCAATTTCATGATAGAAAGTGCTGAAGATCCCACTAGTTTACCCTTTGGCATGGCAATCTCTCATATTCTGGAAGCCTACCAAATTTTTCTATCCAACTATCCCTTTATTACTGTCTCCAAGTCCTATAATTCTAGAGCTTTTGCTAGTATGGGCTATGTGAGCATCAAGGGCTCCTGGGTTAAGAAAAGTGAGAGTGAAGCAAAGCAGGACCCTATGGAAACTAAACCATCATCAGCTGTTCCTCCTCCTACTCTTGTCAATTCTGAGCTTAGTGAGAAGCTTAGCTCTATTGACTCCAAACTCTCTGACATCAAGAATGTTCTTTCCGCCACTCAGTCCACTATGGGTGACATTCATGCTATTTCAACGGAAATAGGGTCTGACGTGTCAAAAATTAGAGTTGTTGTTCTCAGAGTAAGGGAGAATGCTGTCAAAGCCTTCACGGAGGTTCACGACATGCTGGATGGTATGAGCATCGCTGCAAATACTAGCTTCGAACAGTTAAACGAGGCCATCTGCAACACCCTTACCTATTTCCTGTGCCTCTAGTGTGGATGTTTTTTTTGACAACTTGTTTTGGTGGTATTGTGGGCTGTAGTTTAAGTCCTCGGATAATTCTGTTTTTTTTTGCTACTGTGGGCTGTTTCACCAGCCGCTGGATAATCTCTTTTCCTTTTCTACTTTACTGTTATCTATGTTTATAATCCCTCTTTGCTGATGACAAACAGGGGGAGAAAAAGCCTATGTCATTTTGCCTATGTTATGTGTGTGTGTACAGGTATAAGACGACTATGTGTCTATATGTGTATGTGTATAGGTCGACTGCACACATTTTATATGTGTAGAAAAAGCCTATGTCATTTTGCCTATGTTATGTGTGTGTGTACAGGTACAAGACGACTATGTGTCTATATGTGTATGTGCACATGTCGACTGCACACATTTTATATGTGTATAGGTAGCATATATTGTATAATGTACAGGTACAAGTCAGTACAAGTCGACTGCACACATTGAGGGGGAGATTCATCGACCGGTCAAGTCGACTGCATACATTGAGGGGGAGTCAAGCGTACATACATTGAAGGGGAGTCAAGTCTGTCACACCTCCTTCTTACACACCTACCCCGAAGGGTAATGTACAAGGGAGTTTTTCCATTTAAAGTGACATTATTCGAAATGGGATTATTTATTTATTTTTTAGAGTCGCCACTTGGGATAGGATTGGCTTTTGGTATCCCAAGTCACCGGTTTAACTTGAATCCCAAATCGAGGAAAATTTCGACTTCCCAGTTGGAGTCTGCGAACCAGAAATTCTGAATAAGGAATTCTGTTGACCCGAGGGAAGGTGTTAGGCACCCCCGGATCCCGTGGTTCTAGCACGGTCGCTTAAATCATTATAATTGGCTAAAAATCTAATTTTAATACATGTTTTCACTTATGTGCCTTTTAACTTTAATCCGCTTTTATTATTCTTTTTAAAGAGAATTGCAACGTCGTGAAAACGCGTCTCGAACCACGTCACATAAATGCACCCGCGGTTTTTGACACATTTCGACTTCGTTGAGATTTGGATTTGGGTCACATAAATGTGCACCCGTATTTAAGAAGGTAATATTATTAAATACCGGGCCTAAATCAGCTAGCGTATTATTAATTTTGCGGGAGGCCATGAAAATTCGCTAAATGGCACGCCCAAATTATAAGTATTTTTAATTAAGCAATTAATGAGGGCCCCGCAATTTGTGTGTTTTTGTTGAGCGAGGATCATCTCAATTGATTATTAAAAGGCAAACCTAAAGCAATCTATAATTTTTTATTTTTATTTGTCTCTAAATAAAAGAAAAGGTCCTAATTAATTTTGTTACTGGACTAATTCAGCTTTGGCCCAGACCCAATTGAAGAGGAAATCAATAATCGGACCTGGGCCTGCATCAGGTGAGATGAAGTTCAACTCGTTGGAAGTAGGCTGTTGAGCCTTGCACCAAACGAAATCTTAACTCAAAACGAGAATGGGCTGAATTGGTTTCAGGTTACTCCAAATGCGTTTAAATAATTCACAACAGGACAAGCACTAATCAAATTATTAATAGCGACAATGAATTAGGAGCACAACTTGAGGTCATGTGATTTTATATACTATATATGAGTCAGCTAATGGCCCAAACCCAAAGCAGTCTATTATTCAAACTACCACTACTAGATTAGTACTCAAGTAATTTGGTATTTTAAAACTAACCGGACTACGGAGGTGGACTATATGAAACACAGAATTTTCGAACTTGTTTTTACAATTATTGAAACGTATCAGTGCTTAAGAGCTGTCATTAAGACTAACGTTAGCCACTAACATTTGAGAACTAACATTGTTTACTATCATATTTCAATATACTATTCAAATGAACATCATTCAATGACTCACGATTCCCTAGTAGGACTGCTGAATGGCACATTGAAACTCAAAACCATTTGAACCTATTTTATACTATTGAAACTAGATGGGGCATTCAACTCATAACGTGAATCCGAAAATAACAGTCATATAGTCCAATTATTACAAACAATACAAATTTTACATAAGCATGACTGTTTCCTCTCAATACCAAACAGAAACTAAGTGATTCAACAACCAACTCAAACACTTCATCATTTAGTCTCCAAATCAGAAAATCTACATGGATCCTTCATAGTTCAAACGAAGCCAAGAAAAAATACCTGGAAATTGAAATGTAAATAGAAAAGGAAAGGTCAGCAACAACAGCGAACAAGCAGATGACCAAACACATCCCAGAAACAAGTTCAATAACCAGGAAGTGTTCGAAATCAACCAAACACAGCTTGATTAGAACCCAAATGAACTCGAAATTGCACCCAGGACACTTCTTAAGCTTCAGCAACCCAAACACATGCCATTTTTATCTTATTTAAGCTAGAAAATTGAGCTAATGACTGTAGTTTGAAACTATTCTGAGGAAAACAGTATTTTTTTAGGAGTTTTCTGAAGATTTAAGATCTAAAAGAACTTTCTAACTCTAAATTTTAGATTTGGCTTTTTGGAATTCGAAATTCAAATTTTTAGAGCTTCCAGACTTTTGGAGGATTTTTCAGGGGTTCAAAAACTTGTGATTTAAGGCAAAGGGCATGCCTTTTTATAGGCACAAATGAGGGCCAGCCTCAGATTTTCTATTTTCCTTTCTAGTCCCTCTTTTGTTCAGATTAGTCTTCTAGTTCTTGACTTGTGTCTCAAGTTAACATACTTAGTTTTCTATAATTACAACTTAGACCCCTTTCTAGAGTGTTCTAGATCTTTTCATTCAGTTATTTAAAGATTCCCTTGCCCCCAAATACCTAAGCTACCCTTCAATGCCCTGTTATTTACCCTGAACCTATTGTATTACCCCAGCCCCCTTTTAACCTATCTAAAACACTATCAGCTATAGCCAACAACTTAATTAACTAAGATTAAACAGACCAACTACAATCAGAATCAGACTTATTAAAACCTAATCAACCCCAATCAAATTGTTATTATCAGAAGAAGAGCAAACATATCAAATTTGAATCAAAACTAATCCGAAAATCCAATTAAACTATCAATTAATTGCCTGAATTAACTAAACGGACATTTGAACACTTAAACTAGCAGAAGTAAAATGAAACTCAAAACAGAATTAACCAAACTAAAAATCAAACTAACACAAACAAGATTGACTAACAACTAACAAAACTGGAACTCACGAGAACAAAGAAAAGAAATAATAAAACTGAGAAAAGAGACTTACTGATTCCAGAATCCATATGGCTTAACCTGTCTGAATTGATTTTTGATTAATATTATTTGTCTATTTCGTCAGAAATAGGCATATAACATTAAACAAAAGATCAACTGACTCCAAAACATCTCAAAATAGACCCGACTTCACAAACCTTAGATTTGAAATTCAACGAGTTCCGGTGGGATTTGAGGGGAATTGGTTAGGGATTAGGGATGAGGGAGGTCAGGGGAGTGTAGGGTACGAATTTGGGGCTGTTTGGACAAGGTAAGGTTTTGGCCGGAGAGTTTAGATTCAATATTCGATACGTTTGGCCGGGATTTGAGGGAATTGTGTTGGGGGTTGGAAAGAGGAGAGTGAGGTGGTTCTATGGTGTATTTTTGGACGGAAAAGGAGCATCGCCGCCGGCGGCGGCGATTTTCGGCCGGCGGCGCTAGGGCGAAGGGCGGCGGAGACGGTGGAGACATTTGGGGGGTCTAAGAAGACGGTGAGAGAGGGACAGGGGTACGAGGAGGATAACACTGTCTCTAGGGTTTAGAGACAGTTTTATGTGGAAATTAAATCTCTTCAGGGCCGTTGGATGAAGGGTGATGGACGACCTAGATTAACACTTAATCACACGACGTCGTTCAGGGGAGGGGCAGACCTGGATCGGGTTAATGGTGTGGGTTTTGGGCTAAACAGGCAGATCTGGGGATTTTTGATTTGGGCTAAGCCAATTTTGGCCCAATTTTGGTCTTCTTATTAAGACTCACTTTCTTTTATTTTAATTGTTCCTTTTTCATTTTTTTGTTTTGTTTTCATTGTTGTATTTTATATTTTTCTGATTTTTATAACAATGCAAAAATTAAAATAAAGACCTAATTTATTTCCGAAACTAAGCTAATTAATTCCTAAAAATTGATTAAGTCCTAAACTCATGACCAAATGAACAATTATCAATTAAAAAATGCAAAATGGACTATTTTTGTTATTTTTTTTATATTTTGGAATTAATTAACTAGTAAACCTAAAAATATAGAATTGGGTTCTAAATGCAAATGTGCTATTTTTGTATTTTTTATGAGTTATGTCAACTAAAAATGCACACAAAAATGTAAGCAATCACAAAATCATGCAATTAAATTCTAAAAATTAAATAATAAAAGAAAAAATCCTAATTTTATGAATTTTATAAGAGTAATTTAAGCGTGGCAAAAATCACGTGCTCACAAAGTCGACTGGTGTTTACTTCTTCACCTTATTATATTATTTTGCCATCATCAAAAGGGGGAAATTGTTAGATCATTTTTTAATGATGCAAATAATATACATGTGCAGGAAATCAAGTTCAAGAAGTAAAGAAGACTGCTGGAATGGTTCATGATGTAGAAAGAAAGAAATCAATCAGCATGTGATCAGCAAATCTGGATTGGTCTCGTAAATCTGGGCGCAATCTAATCAACGAATCAATCAGCAATAACAATGATTAGCTAAGCTGGAGAAAATCAAATAAGCCTTGGACAAAGGCACGAATCATGGGCAGAATCACGGAAGACTAAAGGATACGAGGAGATCTGGGAAGCGACCACATTTGGAAGATCCAACAATCAAGGAGAAATCAAGTGAAGCAATCCTCTGCAGAAGGAAAGTAATCAAGAGAAGCAACGACTCATTCCTTATTCTTGGAAAGAATTCNTCAAATCTCTTGGGTTGTCAAGCCTTTACCATCCATCAAAGTATTTATACTCCCTTGTAAACCCTAGCTCAGACATACTTTGATCAAACCAAATCACTCTCTTTATTCTACTGCAAACAAGCATTGTAGTTCACTAAGATCTGCTGTGTAACAAGTCAGGGATAGAAAGAGAGCACACAACTGGTGAGGCATTGTATCAAAACGAGTGCTAGAGAAACTGAACGATATACACCACATCTGTACTCGGAAGAAACTCATTTACTGAAGAGAACTCCCTTGCAACCCAAGGGGACTGGATTAGGATTCATATTGAATCCGAACCAGTATAAAAATTCCGGTGTTTTTAATTCCTGCAATTACTTTCTGCATTTTACTTTTCGTTACTATATCTGCTAAATTATCATATTCAGCCAACTACTCTAGTTATAAGTCAACTTATAAGCAATTAATTCGAAGTATTTACAATTCACCCCCCCTCTTGTACTTTCAGGAATCAAGATGGGAAGATTCTGACATTTTGTAATACTAATTTTCTCTCCTTCCTTATTTTTTCTCCCTTTCCTTATTTCTTTTTTTTTCCGTTTTATTATATTCATTCCCTTCTTTTGTTTCCAAATCACACATCACCTCCTTCATAACTTTTGCAAATTGCCACCTCTTATTATTTATAACTTACCTTTTGTTAATATTCTCTTTTATTGATTCTCCTGATTGTCGTCTAAAATCAGCAACATACTCTTTTTTCTTCTAAATTATCTGCAAAATTCTCGCAGTTCTATCTTTTTTTCATATTTTTTAACCATCCCAATACATCCATAACCCTCCTATAAATTCATCACAAATAGTATTAAGGAATGGAGTTTAAAAAGAAAAAGAAAAAGAAAGAGAGGAGAATTAAACTTCCATAAACTCTTCGGTTAAATGCCCTTGCAATCTTAAACAAGTCTTCTCCTCCACTCTATCAAACTCATCTCCAACTTCCTAGCCAAACCTTTTCTTTTTCATATTCATCAATTAACGTCAAGGCAAGCTTCTACGAAATGGTAACGAACTTTTTGCACGAGACTCTTCTTTCTATCTTCGTCGCTAATCCATTGTGTGAGATCGAACTTTCTTTTTTGGTTTTGAAGTGAAGAGGATATGTGCTTGAGTAATATTTATAGATTTTTCGCAAGCTGCAGGCCTGTAATTATACTTACGTTACCAGTGATCGAAGTAATGAGATTTATGGGAAAGGGAACGTGGGTATATGAAAAGAAGAGATATTGACTGTACCCATTACAAGTAGAGAAGACCTTAATAAAGAAGGGACAGTGTGGGTGTGAAAGAAAGTAAATGACAATAATAATGAATGACATAAATATGATATATTCAATTTTCTGTAGATTTTTTAGATATCAAATAAAGGAAAAAACCCAAAAAAATGAGAAAAAAGATAAAGGAGATTCTTGGCATGTAAGAGTGCCACATCAACTTTACTATTCCCAACTTTATATATATATATATTGGTAATCATTATGGTATTGGGTATTAACCTGCGAAATATGGTTTGCCTTTGTTATCCCTTTTAAATAGATTTTACACTAGACAAAACAGTTATTAACTATTTTCCTAAGATTAGCAGTTTAAAATTAATTAAAGTTTGCCTTTTAACTCTAGATAAATACACACTTAGGTTAGATAAGTACATCTATAAAAACCTAATAATTAACGTAATATGAGTTAGCGGCTAAAGTTTACCCACTACAACGTATCAATTTATCTATTGTCTTGCTTTATCGACTTTGATTCTGGAAGGTTTGATTCTCATATCTAGTTGGATTGTGATATTTGACGCTTACATCATTTAGAAATTTTGCTTTGTATGTCTATTTTCTTGTCTGTATTTTCTTAATAATTTGATGGTACTTTCTATGAAGTTTTTGTTCCAATGCTTCCGGGAATTAACTTTGAAATTTGTGAGTATCCACACTTGGAAAGTAATTAAAAAGGGTGCTGAAATATGCAACGTCAACACCAAATGGCTAGTAGGTGATGGAACGGCCATTAATCTATGGCATGATATATGGATAAATCAATTAGGAACGCTTAGAGATTCCATCCAAGGCCCCATCCCAGCTGGAGAGCTTGACCAAAATCTCTCCTGCTTTATTAAAAATGGAATGTTCGACCTTAGAAACTTATCCTTTGAACTTCCCCTGGACATTGTTTCTAAGATAAACTGCACCTGCATAAAACAAATCGGAACCACTACGGACTCATACACTTGGAACTCTAAGGATCACAACTATTTCTCTGTTAAAGCTGCTTATGAAGCTGTCTCAGAACCCATAGGCAACGAGAAAAACTTAGCCTAGCTCTGGAAAATCAACTCCTTAAACAAATTAAAATATTTTCTGTGGATAATCTTTTGGGATAGGCTACCCACTAAAGATATGCTAAAAAAAAGAGGGATTTGCCAAGAAGACTCTTGTAACATTTGTAACAGGGAAACTGAGGACATAGAACATATATTCTTCTGTTGCAATTACTCTAGACAAATCTGGGATCAAATCAATACAAAACACCCGTTCTCTCAGATCCCCGTAGGAAAAGATACCCTTAATAAATGGCTTAAAAATCAATTCTTGTCCAGGGTCCCTTTTAATAATTACTTACGCTGGGTAGATTTTCTCCCATTTCTCCTATGGCATATATGGAACTTCAGAAATGGGATCCTCTTTAGAGGAATTAAAACACCCATCACCAAAAATCAACCCATCAGTAAAGCCATGGAATTCCTCTACATGGCAAAAAATAGTTGCTTAAAACCAACCAAGAAAACTATCTTTGTAAAATGGGAACCACCCAACCCAACTTTTATAAACTGAATATCGATGGCTCTTGTGTAGGAAACCCGGGAGTGGGAGGAATAGGAGGGGTGTTTAGAGACGAAAGGGGTCGATGGATTTTAGGATTCAATATGGGATTCGACCATGCTACTAACATATATATGGAAATCCTAGCCCTCCTCCATGGAGTCAAACTAGCACTAACAAAAAAAACTCTTCCCACTAGTAATAGAGATGGACTGTTTGGAACTATTTAACCTCCTAAAATCTAATAACTGTCTCTACCAAAATTTGATTGATGACTGCAGGTACCTATTACGGAAGGCGAATGATCCACAGCTGAAGCACGTCTTTAGAGAGGCTAACGGAGTAGCGGACCTGTTAGCTAAGAATGATTGCAGCCTGGACACTTTTGTACTTTGCAAACTTTTGCTGTTCCGCCTGTCTTTGTTATCCATGTACTAAAAAGAGACAGTCTAGGCACTATGTTACCTAGACTGCGCTCTAGTTGTAAAAACTTTTAGTTGCTGTTGTTTGAATAAATCATTTATTACCAAAAAAAAAAGAGAAAGAAAGTGTTCTTTAAGGAAATACATATATTTATCCGGCGAACTCTAATAAGAAGAGTAAAAGCCATAAGAAGTTTTAGCAGATGTGATATTTGACGCTTCTAACATTTTGAAATTTTGTTTTGTATGTCTAATTTTTGACTTTATTCTTTCTATAATTTGAGAAACAACCTCTCTGCCCTATCGGGGTAGGGGTAAGTAAGGTCTGCGTACACATTACCCTCCCCAGACCCCACTTTGTGGGGTTTTACTGGTAGTTGTTGTTGTTGTTGTGATACACAAAGTTCAGCAAGAGTCCATGAAGAATAGTCCATTTGAAAGTTAGTTATGTTAGTTAGATTTCAAATTTGAAAATTAGTTAATGGCGGGAAAGGTAGTTAGTTGCTTAGATGCTTTAGCTCATTTCTCTTGGCCTTGCTTTTACATTTCCAGTAGATCACTGAGCACTATAAATAGCTAGTTGTAATAATTCATTAGTTACTTTTGAATATCAATGAAAATCCGAAAATTCTCTCCCACTTCTCTAATTCTCTAATTCTCTATTTTCTCTTATTCTTCTCTGCTGCTTCTTCTTCCAATTTCTACTCCTTCTTAGCTGAATTCTCTGTCTAATTGTCAACTAGATACCAATAATTTGGTATCAATTGGTATCATAGCCAAACCATGAGACCCCGTAAAGTTGTTGATCCTGCAAATCTGGACTGGCAGGAACAATATGAAGACTTAGCTGCACAGCAGCTAGATCTGCGTTTAATTCTCGATCAGAAAACAGATGAATTGCGAGCTGATTTGGATCATCGACATGCTAAATTGCTACAGGTGGTTGAAGCACTCAAAAATTCAATTGATGGAATGCAGCTGCATCAGCAGTCACGAGACAATAGCTTCACTTCTAAGAACCGCGATAATGTGCAGTCAGGTCAGGGAATTTTAGGACCTAATCCGTATCATGTTCCTAACAATCGTAGTCATAATTTGTTATTCCCTAGATTCAATGGTGAAAATTTGAAAAGCTGGCTGTATAAAATTGATCAATATTTTGTTGTTGACAATACTGCTGCAAATCAAAAGGTACATGTAGTATCTATGCATTTAGATGATGATGCTCTAGCCTGGCATCAGTCCTATTTGAAATACAGAGATTTGCCTACCCTTCCCCCATGGAATGAGTATATTGAGGCTTTGATTGAAACATTTAGTGAGGAATATACTGATCCTATGCTCGAACTGAAGCAGCTCAAACAGACTGGTTCAGTGAAGGAGTTTCAATTTGCTTTTGCTAGGTTATTAGTTCAGTGTGATCTAACAGTTAGTCAAGCTATATCCTGTTTCCTAGGAAAATTGAAGGGAGAGTTGGTGAACCCTGTCAAAATGCATGAGCCTCAGACTCTATCCAAAACTTATCGTTTAGCTAGATTAGCTGAAGCAACCTTAGCAGCTAATGCTAGAGCCTTAAGGAGTCACACTACTTCTGTATCTACAACTCACCTCAAAAAGCCTTCCTATGAGCCACTTACCATCAAACATAACCCTAGTTCTAATCCCTCAACTCCTCGACTAGCTCTCCCTCCCTCAACCACTGTGAATGTGGCCAGAAACAGGAGGACTATTTCTCCTGCAGAAATGCAGGCTAGAAGGGCACAGGGTCTTTGCTACTTTTGTGATGATAAGTACACTGTAGGTCACAAATGCAACCTGCCTAAGCAGTTGTTTGTGATGGAGTTAGAAATTGTAGAAGATGGGGGTGATGAGGCTAGGACGCAACGAGCTGAGGAGAGTCCTTCTAAGGAAGAATGGGCAGCTGGAGCAGGTGATACCCCTATGATATACTTATGTGCTTTAAGTGGTTTACAAGGAGCTCAAACCATTCATGTTACTGGATATAGTGAGAAGAGGCCAATTCAAATTTTACTTGATGCGGGTAGTACTCATAACTTTATTGATGAGAGGGCTTCCAAGAGGTTCGGGTGTCAAATATGTCCTACTAAGGTGAGTTATGTAAGCCTTGGCAACAACACTTTAGAAGCCACCTCTGGAGTGGTTAGGGGTTTTGAATGGATTCTGCAGGGTACAACATTCTCTTCTGAACTTACTTGTATTCCAGTTGGTAAATATGACCTGGTCTTGGGAGCTTTATGGATGAAAACACTTGGTCCCATTACTATGGATTACTCAGAGCTTACTATGGCCTTCAATTATCAAGGGAAGTCTAATTTACTGAGGGGAGTGTCTGAGGATTGTAAGGTCTCCAGCCCAAAGTCATTGAATTGGCTAAAGGGGAATGATATACAGTTCTTCATGCTGCAAGTGAGAGATAGTAACCCAAGCTCACTTACCACTATGCACTGTCAAGCCCTGCATATGACTACTGCTGATAGTACTGCCATTATTGATCAGCTGCTGCATCAATACCATTTGGTCTTTGCTGAACCTACATCCCTACCTCCACAAAGGGGAGCTTTTGATCATAGAATACCTCTTCAACCTGGCTCAAAACCTGTAAATGTTAGACCATACAGGTACTCTTCTATTAAAAAGGATATCATTGAACAGTTGGTTAATGAAATGTTGCAACAAGGGGCCATCTAGTATAGCAACAGTCCTTTTTCCTCTCCTGTGGTTCTTGTTGGCAAGAAGGATGGATCCTGGAGATTATGTGTAGACTACAGGGAATTGAACCAGTGCACAATCAAAGATAAATTCCCCATACCCCTTATAGATGATATGCTAGATGAGTTAGCTGGGGCCACAATTTTTACTAAAATTGATCTCAGATCTGGTTATGATCAAATCAGGATGCTACCTGAGGATGTTTCTAAGACTGCTTTCAAGACACATTCTGGACACTATGAGTATTTAGTAATGCCCTTTGGTTTAACTAATGCTCCCTCTACATTCCAATGCCTCATGAATCACTTGTTTCAGAAGTTTCTCAGTAAATTTGTTCTAGTGTTTTTTGATGACATTTTGATCTATTGTGTTAATTTGCAAGATCATATGGGACATTTGAAGCAGGTATTTGACACTATGGTCACTCACAACCTCTTGGCCAAGAAATCTAAGTGTGCATTTGGTGTTTCAAGGGTGGAATACTTAGGACATTTTATCACTGCTGAGGGAGTTTCTACTGATCCTAGGAAAATTGAAGCAGTCCAGCAATGTCCAATTCCCAAGACTGTTAAACAGTTGAGGGGCTTCTTGGGTCTGGCAGGGTATTACAGGAAATTCATCAAGGGTTATGGTATTATTAGTAGGCCACTCACTGAGGAAGGATAGTTTTTTGTGGAATGCCAAAGCTGCAGAGTCATTTGCAACATTAAAATTGGCTCTCACTTCTGCTCCTGTGTTGGCATTGCCCAACTATGCTATTCCATTTGTAGTTGAGACATATGCTAGTGGCACTGGCATTGGTGTTGTTCTTATGCAAAATGATCATCCTATAGCCTTCATTAGCAAAGGGTTAGCTCCTAGGCACATGGCTTTATCTGTGTATGAGAAGGAGTTGTTGGCTCTAGTGTTTGCAGTTACTAAATGGTCTCATTATATTTTGGGCCATCACTTCATTGTGAGAATTGATCAGAAGGCTCTCAAGTACTTATTAGAACAGAATTTACACACTGATTTGCAGATTAGGTGGTTGGCTAAGTTACTACCCTTTGACTTTGAAATTCAGTACAAGAAGGGCAAGGAGAATGTGGCTGCTGATTCCTTGTCAAGTGTGTCAGGTGCTTAGTTGATGTCCCTCATGGTTTCTACTGTTCAGGCTGATCTTTGGAGTGAAATTCATAACAGTTGGTTTCAAGATCCTGAGCTGAGCCAACTCATTACTTCTTTACAGACTTCACCCCAAAAACACTTTACTTGGATAAACAATCAACTCAGGAGAAAGGGTAAACTGATGGTTGGAAATGACCTGGGGCTCAGGACTAAGCTTCTGCAGCTATGGCATTCTTCTCCATCTGGTGGACACTCTGGTACTGATGCAACTACTAGGAAATTGATGGCCTATTTTTATTGGAAAGGCATCAGAACTGATGTTCTTAATTTTGTGCGCAATTGTTCTGTCTGTCAAAGAAATAAGTATGGCACATCTGCTTCTGTTGGATTGTTGCAACCCCTTCCTTTTCCTGCAGTTCCTTGGACAGATATCAACATGGATTTCATTGAAGGATTACCCAAATCAAAGGGGAAGTATGTTATTTGGGTCATAGTTGATAGATTGACTAAGTATGGTCATTTTATTGCCTTAGCTCACCCCTATACTGCCCAGTCCCTTGTGCCTATTTTTCTAGACCACATCTTCAAACTACATGGGTTTCCTGCTACCATCACCAGTGATCGTGATCCTATTTTTATTAGCTCTTTTTGGAAGGAGTTCCTTTCTGCTCAAGGTGTACATTTGCGCACTTCTACAGCTTACCATCCGCAAACTGATGGCCAAACTGAGGTTCTCAATAGGTGTTTTGAGACTTATCTTCATTGTTTCTGTTCTGATTCACCAGCTGATTGGTGTGCCTTCTTGCCCTTGGCTGAATGGTGGTATAACTCCTCACACCACTCTGCCATTCAGACTTCACCTTTTGAGCTCCTTTATTGTTATCCTCCCCCTCTTCACCTCCCTTATCTTCATGGTGACTCTCCTTCTACTGATATTGAAAACATTCTGTTTCTCCGCGACTTTAAAATGTAGCTTGCTAAGTATCATTTGACACGTGCTCAGCAGCGTATGCAAGATCAAGCCAATGCTCATCGCACTGACAGGCAGTTTTCAGTTGGTGATTGGGTCTTCGTGAAGTTGCAGCCCTATAGGCAATCCACCCTTTCCCTCTCTCCATATCATAAGCTTACCTCTCGCTATTTTTGCCCTTACCCTATTGTTGAACGAGTTGGAGTTGTTGCCTACAAATTGCTGCTCCCACCTGAGGTCCAAATTCACCCCACCTTCCATATTTCCCAACTCAAATTCTGCCCTGTCTTGCCTACTGCAATTATCCATCCTCCTGTCCTCGATCTTTCTAGCCCTTTATGTCCTACCCCTGAAGCTATACTTGCTCGTAGGTTGGTCAAAAAGGGTAATAAGGTTGTGGCCCAATGCTTGATTAAGTGGCAAGGTTTGGAAGTTGAGGCTGCTACTTGGGAATTTGCTTCTTTTCTTCGGACCAGGTTCCCTTCTTTCACCCTTGAGGACAAGGGTGTTCTTCCACAGGGGGGTATTGATACACAAAGTTCAGCAAGAGTCCATGAAGAATAGTGCATTTGAAAGTTAGTCATGTTAGTTAGATTTCAAATTTGAAAATTAGGTAATGGCAGGAAAGGTAGTTAGTTGCTTAGATGCTTTAGCTCATTTATCTTGGCCTTGCTTTTACATTTTCAGTAGATCATTGAGCACTATAAATAGCTAGTTGTAATAATTCATTAGTTACTTTTGAATATCAATGAAAATCCGAAAATTCTCTCCCACTTCTCTAATTCTCTATCTTCTCTTATTCTTCTCTGCTGCTTCTTCTTCCAATTTCTACTCCTTCTTTGCTGAATTCTCTGTCTAATTGTCAACTAGATACCAATAATTTGGTATCATGTTGTCTTTTTATAATTTAATGGTGCTTTATGTGAAGTTTTTGTTTCATGCTTGGCAGCTTGGGGAATTAACTTTGAACTATATGACGCCTCTATGTTTTTATATTGGACTTAATGCTGTTGCAGTTTGGGTGAACGTATATGGTTAAATTTGATTGTTATATTTTTTCTCAAATTATAATTGTCACAAACTAAAAATTAGTAAGAATTTTTTTAATGGTTGTAAGAAAGAAATTCGTATCAGATGTGTACTAGTTGAACCAATCTGTTAATGATTATCTCTAATTTGAATTAAAAAAAAACCTTTGAGAGAAATTGAATGACAAAACTATAGAGTTTTATGCCCCTAGAACAATATTACGGTGTTCTTGATACTTGTGAATTCACATCAATTGTTCATTTTGATATAGGCAGATCTGGAATATAAATTCTATGGACTCAATTTTCAAAGTTATTAATATTGAACGCATTCTTATTGTCAAATTATGGGTTCATATAAAAACTACTATTATTTGTTTTCTTCAAGATATTTCTCCATGAATTATCGTATTTATGGTATTGTTCGTATTAAAGATATGATCTTTTAGAATTGTGCAGGCTTTGCAACACTCAACTTTGACTTTTCAAGTCGGGTTCTAACAAAAAATGTAAAGGTCATACGTACAAGAAAGGAAAATTTTCATAAAGAACTTTCTTTTAGTAGTAATTAGTCATTTATAGATACTTTTTGCTATATTACGGATTATAGATATCTTTTCTGTGGTTATAAGATGTATTTGATGTATTTAAGTTATTGTGAATACAGTAGCAAAAATAGGCGTGAATCAGGGAAGTCCAGCTAATCAGTTGTTGTATTTGAGTGTATTCGACTGTATTCATGGAGTGAAACATGGGATTATAGCTGGACATATTATTGTATTCGACTGTATTCCACTGTATTCACGGCGTAAAATAGGGGATTACACTGTTTTAAAACGGAAAGTGAGTCAATTAACATATTAGACTCCTAATATAACTCAACAAACTCAATTATAACACACAAAAATTTTATTTTCAGTTATAAAAAAGATTCTCAACCGAAAAATACCCCAAAAATATAGCAATCTTCACAGAAATTATATAATACATCTGAATACATAAATTATATTAATTAAAAAAAATATATGATGACATTCCTGGCAAATAGCGAGACAGTAAATACAAAGAAATACATGGAATACAACGAGATACATTGAATTACAATGAAAAAAAAGACAATGAATACAATGAAATACATTGAAATATATTAACAGAAATCAAGTTGTTCAGCCCCAAACTCCGTCGTCTTTTTTCAAGAACAAACCCTAATTTCCGACGAATCCGCTGTCGAGCAATGGTGGCCAAGGAAAAGCCCAAGTTGCTCTTGTCTGGGCCTAAGAACAAATTGCGGCATCAATGCTCCAGCAATCAAATGTTAATGACAAGGAAATTAAGCTTCAATATTCATTTTGTCGTGTAAGTTTAGCATAGCAATCTTGGATCGCAGATTTGGATGAAGAACAATTTGGACTCACAATCTACTATACGAAGAAGGTCGTCTTCGTTCGACAAATCGAGCAGAGGGCAATTCTTTATATATAAAAACTCAAGGGAAGCCTGAGATCCCCTGAAATTTCATGGTCGAAATCAGCATCTCTGAAGTGGGCTTTGCACAAATCCGGTGGATGGAGGAGGAGACCGAAATTTTAATGGGATGGGAGAAGAGAATGAGATGTATCAAAGTAGAGAGAGAAAGAAAATAGTGTAACTGATTAGCGTATTTAGTGGCTTAGGGTCAGGAGGTAACCAAAATTAAATATTTTGCTATAAACCTTAAAAGGTATCTATAGAATATAATTTTTTTAAATGGTATTTATTTAAATAAATAAAGTGTTAATCTTTGCTACAGGAAGTAAAAAAATTACTCTTGCGACTTATGTGAATACAAGTCCGTCTTGAGTTTCTTGACTTCCAAAGCAAATAAACTCATATGTCAAAACTACAATAAGGCATTCAACGACTTATGTGTAGTTAGATTCCTCCTTTTATTGAGTATGGTAAAGTGTTCAACGATCGTTATTTTCGGAAAGTATATATTTTTAATCTTCATTTTTTAACGCAAACACATTTAATATAATTTATGTATTTTTTTGAGAAATATTTACATTCATTGATTGAGTGTACACGTTGTAACGATCCGACCGGTCGTTTTGAGCTTTTGCACGTTGATCGCCAGTACTCGGGCATGACTTGCCCCGTGTAATGTATAATAACTGATGTAGACCGTTGGTTTTGGTTTTCAGGAAAATTGGAATGAATTTGAAAGAACAGTCTCAACTAAAAGCTTCGAATTTGAAAGGTTTGACCAAGGGTTGACTTATTTGTATATGAGCTCGGGTCGGAGTTTTTATGATTTGGTTAGCTTCGTTAGGTGATTTGTGACTTAGGATTGTGATCGGAAGTGGTTTTGGAGGCCCGTTGTAGAATTAGGCTTGAATTGGCAAAGTTAGTATTTTGGCGTATTCCGGTTGATAGGTGAGATTTTGATTCGAGGGTCGGAATGGAATTTCGAGAGTTGCTGTAGCTTCGTTATGTCATTTGTGATGTGTGTGCAAAATTTCAGGTTATTCGGACATCGTTTGGTCGGGTTTTTGATCGAAAGTGTATTTTCGGAAGTTTGTGGAAACTTAGGCTTGAATTTGATGAGTTTTGGGAATTTGATGTGTTTGAGGTGTTTGATGATTGGAAAAGGTTTGAATGATGCTATGGATTATGTTGGTATGTTTGGTTGAGGTCCCGAGGGCCTCGGGTGTGTTTCGGGTGGTCAATCGGACCACTTTGTGCCTTAAAAGATAGCAGGAAATTGCAGGTTTGGCTTCAGTTCTGTTGTAGGTTTTTTCCTCTTTGTAATCGCGTGAGGGGGCTCGCGATCGCGTAGAGTTATTTAGGGAAGGCATCCAGGTTGTTCATCGCATTCGCGCAGATGGATCTGCGATCGCGTATGTTTTTATTATTGTGAATCGCGGTCGCGTGGTATCATTCGCGATCGCGTAGTGGAAAGGTACTGAGCATCGCGTTCGCGTAAGGTTAAACGCGATCGCGTAGAGTAAAGTTGGGCTGTGCTTCGCGATCGCGAGGTCTTTTCCGCGATCGCGATTAAGTGAAATTGAGTGCTGGGCAGAATGTTTTAAAAGCCCATTTTCGCGATTTTGAGGCTAAGAACCTCCATTTTTGGGCGACTTTGAAGCTTGGGAGAGCTAATTGAAGAGGGAATTCAAGAGGATTTCTTGGAGGTAAGATTTTTGATCTCAATACTCGATTATTATGTGAATTCCACCAAGAAATTCATGGAAACTAAGCCTAAAATTGAAGAACTAGGGCTTGAGAAAATTTGACTTTTGATTTGGGATTTGAAAGACCATTTGAGAGTTTTTGATATGTATGGACTCGTGGAAAGATAAGGAACCCGTTGATGTGAAAATTTCTGAGTTTCGAGAAGAGGGCCCGGGGCTCGGGTTTTGCCAATTTCGGGATTTTTGATATTTTTCGATTGTTTTCGATTGGGTTTTGTCCCCTTAGCATATTGTGACGTATTCGTTCCGGTTTTGGATAGATTCGACGCGCGTGGAGGCCGATTTGAGGGGCAAAGGCGTCGCGAGCTAGAGGTTTCTCTGGTTCGAGGTGAGTAATGATTGTAAATGATATCCTGAGGGTTAGAAACCTCGGATTGCACATCGTAGTGCTATATTGAGGTGACTTGCACGCCGGATAGCGAGCGTGGGGTAGAGCACCTTTGGGGATTGTGACTTGGTCCGTCCCGATTGATGATTTTACTGTGTAATTGACTGAAACTTATTTGTTATCATCATGACTTGGGCTGATTGCCATANAGTCCTGTTTTGTATATGTCAGACCTTGTAGTTGTATTTCTACTCTAATAGATGCTCATGACTAGTGACACCCCGATGTCGGGCTGTGTTTGGGTTGTACTTCCGCATTGTTGTGATATTATCTGTTGCTTAGCATTATTAAATCATGTTTTAGCATGTTTTTATTGCTGTTTAGTTGTTTAACTTCAAATTGGATATGTGTCGGCTGGCCTTGTCTTCACGAGAGGCGCCATCACGACCGGGTCTGGGTTTAGGGTCGTGACAATATCAATGTGTTTGCTACGCCCATGAAAAATTGGATTCTTTGTTAATTCAATTGCAGACTTGCTATCACAAAAAATTTTTGTAGGACTGTCTTGCTTGTGTTGAAGAAATTCAAGCATTCTTCTTAACCACAATGTTTGTGTAGCACTACTTGTTGCAGCCATATACTCTGCTTTGATTGTTGATAAAGCAACAACTTGTTGCTTTTTGGAAGACCAAGAAAATACACCAGAACCCAAATAAAATGCATAGCCAGAAGTACTTTTTCTTTGTATTATATCATCAGCCCAATTACTGTCTGTAAATCCCACAAGACTACTATCATTAGTCTTTGAATAAAATATATCATCAGTTTGCGTTCCTTGAATATATCTCAAAATTTTCTTTACTGCTTGCAAGTGGGATTGCCGTGGAGTCTCCATAAATCTACTAATTAATCCAACTCCATAAGTAATATCAGGCCTTGTAGAAGTCAAGTACCTTAGACTCCCTACCAATTTTCTAAATATGTAGGATCAACAAAGTCACCAGCCTCATCTCTAACCAACTTCAATTTTTCTTCAACAGGGGTCAAAGTTGGTTTGGCTTCATCCATATCAAATCTCTTTAGAATATTAGCATCATATTTTTCTGAGAGATAAATATTCCATTATCTAATTGAAATACGTCAATGCCAAGAAAATAAGACATTAAACCCAAATCAGTCATCTCAGACTGGCTAATCATTGCCTCCCTAACTCAGAAATTAATTTAGGATTATTGCCAGTAAAAATTAAATCATCCACATATAAGCACACAATGAGAATATCTTCGCCAGACTTGAATTTCATATATAAAGTATGCTCATATGGACATCTCTGAAATCCATGTCCAATAAATAAGAATCAATACGAGTGTACCAAGCTACTAGGTGCNATATATATATATATATATATATATATATATATATATATATATATATATATATATATATATATATATATATATATATACGGATTGGGTTGCACGCCGCAACAGTGTTATACTGATACTGGTATGAGGCCAAGGGCCTAGATTTGATGCCACGAGATGGCTTGATATTGCGCTTGGGCCGTAAGTGCCCCCTCTCGGTGTCTGCACACCCCCAGTGAGCGCCGTCGACGATAAATGGATCGGGCTGCAAGCCGCAGCGGTACTAGTACTGTTCTATGTGTTTACTTTATTTCATTTGTCTGCCATTATTTGTTGTCTGTGTTACTTCACGGGGTATCTACCTGATTACCTGGCATTATCTGTTGAGTGAGTGTTGTGCCTGAGGGGCGGATTTCTGTGCTTATCTGCACTAATTGTTTTGCATTTATTCGCATAACCGTTGAAAAAGTCATTTTCAAAAGAGGTTTGAACTGAGCTAAGATGTTTCTAAAGATTTCACAGTTTCACTGTTTTTCTCAAAAGGGTTTTATATTGCTTCTTACGTGATTTCTCACTGCTCAGTTATTATTTACCTTTATTACTCACTGAGTTGGAGTACTCACTTTACTCCTTGCACCTCGTGTGCATATGCAGGTATTTATCCACCCGTTAGCGGGTTTTGGCCGATCAGAGGCAGAGTTATAGGAGTTAGCGAGGTGACTGCCAGCGTCCGCAGCACTGTTTTCCTCTCTTTTGTTTATTATTCCGATTTTGTATATTTTGACCTTGTATTTGGATTTACACTCTAATAGATGCTCGTGACTTATGACACCCCGATTAGGGTTGTGTTGGGTTGTACTTCCGCTAATTAATATCATTAAATCATATTTAAACTGTTTATGAACTGTTTAACTACTTAAAAGAGGTGTTCTGGAATGGTATGGCTGGCCTTGTCTTCACGAGAGGCGCCATCACGACCGGGGCGGAGTGTGGGTCGTGACAAGTTGGTATCAGAGCCTAGGTTACATACGTCTCACGAGTCATGAGAAGGTTTAGTAGAGTCTCGCGGATCGGTACGGAGACATCTGTATTTATCCTCGAGAGGCTGCAGAACCTTTAGGAAAACTTCACATTCTTGAATTCTTATCGTGCGTCCTTGATTCAGCTTGAGAAGTAACTCTTGGAATTCCTTCCACGCATTCGTATGCGCGTATGAGCGCTCAGTATCAGATGTGCCTTGATGGCTTGTGATTCCCTGATCGAGGGGCGAGACGTGATCTCTGTGAGTTTGATGTTTGGCCAGTCTGAAGGACTTGAGGCCGGATCTTTGCCTATGGCTTGAGCACCGAGGTGCTGACTGTGTGAGTAAGTGTTTTGAACTTAAATGTTCGGTATTGTCCCTATTGGTGGAAGTGACGGCTGGATAGCCACGTGATGAGTACGTTAGTACTGCGAGATGTATCTATATGACTTGGGAAGTGACAAGGAAGGTCTGCTGGATGATAGATGAACTATTAAGTGTTTGATTTCCATTGTGACTGGATGTGTGGCCCCGAGTTATGGGTGCATGAAGAATCTTTTCATGTCTTCCAGTTGGAGTGAAGTAAATTTCATGTTGCAGTATGAGTTCAGACTCAGGAAGACTAAGTGACTGGGTAATGTGTATGACGGAGGAAGGTATACAGAAATGATAGGTTGAGGCGAAGCAGGTGGGTTATCTCCTGCGGAGTGTTCTGAAGTGGTGTGATCCTTATGTGTATGTTGGAAGATCTTATGTGTAAGTGAAACGTACGTGTTGAAATTTGAAATTTCGGGTTGCTTAAGAGAGTGGGTTTAACTGTTACGAGAATGAGCGCGAGATTTGCCGAAGATTAGAGTGCTAGATGATCTGTGTTTTCACAAGCTTACGAAGGATTTGAGTTTAATCTCACTATTGTATTGTAGCATCAATGGAGTAAGTGTTATGAGTTATCGAGTGTATTTTGAGCTATGGCTCCGAGCCAAGTGGGGGAGTCTGTTGATTAGTTGATTGCATGGCTAGGTGCTATGTTGGTTCCATTCTGAGGCGTGCGAGTGAATCAATTATGGCTTGCGGAAAGAGAGACCGAGGATGGTTGGAGTAAAGGAAAAATGTTGACAAAGGTTATATTATGCTTTGTAGAGTAAGAAAAATCACGGGATGTATTAAGTGGTTGCTGGTAGAAAATGCTCGGTGCATAGAGCAGGAAGTTGCTGGGTTGTACTGGGAAGAGGATTTCATTCTGCGGTGTCGGAGTGCCAATGGGGCACGGGTGGTTCTGTTCGTTGGGTCAAGTAAATTGCATCTTGAATGAGAGTGAGTGATTTGCGAGAATAGTTCTAATGTGTTCAAGAGTTTGTATACATCAATTGAGTGCTCTAAAGTTGCACATGTGGTTAGAAACTGTTGTTTTCATTGGAAGAGGTCAAGACTTGTGGTATTTCTATGTGAATTAGGGGATTCTGTGTATTAGTATCAAGAAAGTAAAGGTAACGGACTTAGATACGCAGGAAGTTCTTCAGAGTAAATATTCTGGAATGTGGTGTTTCTGGGAATATTTGAGAGAGTATTCAGCGACATATGGGTCTTAGTCAGTGTGGTTTTATGTTGGGGTCTCGTTTGGTAAGCCTGGGTTGAGGCATTGTGGTGCTACAACAAGAGGAAATATCAAGTTGAAGATGAATCAGAAGGAAATTTAGATGGATGGAGTAGCTTGATCGTAGACCGGATCGGCATGGTAAGGATATGATTAATTCTTTGTGTGTGTTCGAGGTAATGAGTTTGCACAAGTACTTTGCAGCAATGCTCTTGGGTTTCAACGGCTTGCTTAGCTTGGTCTAGTTAGAAGGATTCAGTCTTGGCAGTTTAGTTTGTGCAAATGGAATTGGGAGAGATCTTGTTGGGTTTTATCGTGGTTTGGAGATGTATATTTTCTATGGGCATGCGGAGCATGGGATGTATAGTAATTTTTCTTCTAGATGGGACCAATAGGAGTTCTTGACTAGCTGAGTGCGTAGTGTCTGTGGCTCGGAAGGGAGATAAAGTTTTTAAGTTATCCTCGGATGGTATGGTATGCGGTATGTCGTGGAGGATCGGGATTTGCATGTGTAAACTTACAGTTCAGTTCTGAAAGGAAGTTCATGAAACCCTTAAGCAGCGGGTAGCCTCAGATAATTAAGGAAATGGTACTGCTAATTGGTAGTGATTTGATAAGAGTATATGTTTCAGTAAAAAAAAAAGGGGCAACGTGATTAAATTGATGGTACTTCGGTAATATTGCGACACTTTCTTGTTAGATCGACGGCTGATATTCGAGTTTGCTTGGAGGCACAGAAGAATGTTAGAGTATCTCTCGTGGAGTGACTGGATATTAGAGATGTGGTATGTGCTCGGACGGTGGAATTGGAATCGGATATGTGATTCGTGTGCTATATGGAGTTGGAGACAGGGAGTTCTCATATTCAGGCTATGTTGTGGTTGTGGGTCGTGTGTATCAGCACTGTTTAGTGACTACCGAGATTTGGAGGCCCGAGTGAATCTTTCTTTGCTTGGTATGTTAGATTTTGGNGGTCCCCCGAAAACTTTAACCGTGTTACCGTGTTAAAAACGTTACCCCAACAAACGGTAAACTACCGTTAATCCAACTTTAGGTACTTTTCGGTAAATTAAAAAAATATAATTCCAAGTTCAACGGTTTTGACGTTTCCGTCGTAAGTATATCTCAAAATTTCTTACTGCTTGCAGTGGGACTTGCCGTGAGCTCCACTAATCTACTAATAAATCCAACTCCATAAGTAATATCAGGCCTTGTAGAAGTCAAGTACCTTAGACTCCCTACCAATTTTCTAAATATGTAGGATCAACAAAGTCACCAGCCTCATCTCTAACCAACTTCAATTTTTCTTCAACAGGGGTCAAAGTTGGTTTGGCTTCATCCATATCAAATCTCTTTAGAATATTAGCATCATATTTTTCTGAGAGATAAATATTCCATTATCTAATTGAAATACGTCAATGCCAAGAAAATAAGACATTAAACCCAAATCAGTCATCTCAGACTGGCTAATCATTGCCTCCCTAACTCAGAAATTAATTTAGGATTATTGCCAGTAAAAATTAAATCATCCACATATAAGCACACAATGAGAATATCTTCGCCAGACTTGAATTTCATATATAAAGTATGCTCATATGGACATCTCTGAAATCCATGTCCAATAAATAAGAATCAATACGAGTGTACCAAGCTCTAGGTGCTTGTTTCAATCCATATAATGCCTTCTTCAGCCTATAAACTTTATTTTCTTGACCTCTTTTGACATAACCAACAGACTCCACTTGTGGGATTATACTGGACCGTTGTTGTTGTAGTTGTTGTTGTTGTTTTGACATAACCAGCAGGCTGCTCAACATACATTTCTTCTTCTTCTTCAAGTACACCATTTAAGAAAGCAGATTTCACATCCATTTGAAAAACTTTCTAGCAATTATTGGCAGAAAGAGAAATTATCATACGAACAGTATCAAGTCTAGCAACAGGTGAAAATACCTCGAAGTAATCAATACATGCCTTCTGCTTGTATCCTTTAACAACTAATCTCGTCTTAAAACNGATGGTACTTCGGTAATATTGCGACACTTTCTTGTTAGATCGACGGCTGATATTCGAGTTTGCTTGGAGGCACAGAAGAATGTTAGAGTATCTCTCGTGGAGTGACTGGATATTAGAGATGTGGTATGTGCTCGGACGGTGGAATTGGAATCGGATATGTGATTCGTGTGCTATATGGAGTTGGAGACAGGGAGTTCTCATATTCAGGCTATGTTGTGGTTGTGGGTCGTGTGTATCAGCACTGTTTAGTGACTACCGAGATTTGGAGGCCCGAGTGAATCTTTCTTTGCTTGGTATGTTAGATTTTGGATGTGATGTTGGGGACTTAGACCGATCATCTCAGTGTTGGGTTATTCTGGACTATTCCGCTATGGGCTATGTCGGAAATGCCAAAGGTTGAGTGGCGAGGTGCGTCGAATTATGTTCTAGTAGAGTGGTTTATATTTCGAAGACCTAGCGGACGGCTGGGAAGGATTGCTTTTCTTAATTGGGCCTTTGTGATGGATGTCAATGTAGAGGTTTCTACCATTGATTTAGTTCCGGTGTTGAGGGACTTTTCGGATGTGTTTCTTTTGGCCGGGCATGTCGCCGGGCGAGGTTGTGGATTTCGATATTTATTTGGTGTCGGGCACCGTATCGTATGGCTCCGACAGGAGTTATAGTAAGTGGAAGGAGCAGCTTCAGGCTTCCTTGATAATGAGTTCGTTGGCAGGCCAATGTGGATGCGTGTTCTAGCTTAAGTTAGCTTGGTTGGCCCCGAATCGTGTTGTTGAGGGATGGGTTGATTCAATCGTTATTGAGCTTATTAGTGATCTGGGAGATCTATGAGTTGCCCTTCTGTGTTGCGAGACGTTATGATTTGTTGGTTATGGACACATATGGTGCGGTTCTAATGGGGTTCTTAGTGGAAGTCGAGCGGGAAGAGTAATTGAGTGTTGCTCAGTGAATGGAGTATCGGTTAGTCCTATCGGGTTTGCGTAGAATATGTTACTTGTTTCACCGAGGGTGTAATGGTTCGCTTTGGTTTCAGGCATCAAATTGTTCGTGGTTGTCAGTTTCGGGCATAGTGACTTGAGGTGTCTCATGTGGAGCAGTGTTTGGATAGGATCGTGCATTGCGGCGAGGCTATGTGGAGATATGACCTTGCGGGTTAGATTCGTGTGTTCTATTCTATGATGTGAGACGGTTTCTCAACCTTGTGTTATGGTGGTACTGGTGAGCTTGTGGTACAACTCTTTCATTTGAACTATTTTCATGATTTGAGTGTGTTCGGACCGTTGCATATTGGTGCGCGTATTATGCTAGTTGTGGCTTAGGCCTCTATCGACGTGTCATGTCACCAGAGTGGTGTGTTGGATTAGAGGAGATTGTTGGTATCGTTAATGAATACGAACGGATTCGATTTTAGCATGTTGGAAGGAAAATATCGAGGTTCGGCTCGGAAATTGCTATGGTATTTGTCAGAGGAAAAGTGGCCCCAAGAATGGGTGATCTGAGAAAAATGGTTATGGTTTATTGCGTGTTTCATTTATCGTTGGCAGTATATGATGGTGTTGGGATGAGACTTTAACTGATAAGAGGTTTTCTACCAGTATTCGGTTGTTGTGGGCAGGTGCTGTGAATAGAAGTTATCGCTACGAGTGTTTGAGTTATGTGGTATATCATGGGTTTACCCCGAGGTTGCAGGCATAGGTTATTTCAGCTAGTTCGGGTCTATTCGGAGTATCAGTGTGAGGTTTTGATCGTATTGATGGTTTCAGAAGTGGAAATGTGATTCTATGGATTATAGGCCGGATTGGATTGTGCAATTTCAGTTGCAATGTGTTATCGGACCTATGTGAGATAGGGTGACATAGGATCACCCACGGGTATATGCATGGTAAGGTTATTCAGCTATTGGTTGGCTTCTAGAACAACTCTGAGTACGTTCGAGGACGAACGTGTGTTTAAGTGGGTGGGGGGGATGTAACGATCCGACCGGTCGTTTTGAGCTTTTGCACGTTGATCGCCAGTTCTTGGGCATGACTTTCCCCGTGTAATGTATTATAACTAATGTAGACCGTTGGTTTTGGTTTTCAGGAAAATCGGAATGAATTTGAAAGAACAGTCTCAATTAAAAGCTTCGAATTTGAAAGGTTTGACCAAGGGTTGACTTATTTGTATATGAGCTCGGGTCGGAGTTTTTATGATTTGGTTAGCTTCGTTAGGTGATTTGTGACTTAGGATTGTGATCGGAAGTGGTTTTGGAGGCCTGTTGTAGAATTAGGCTTGAATTGGCAAAGTTAGTATTTTGGCGTATTCCGGTTGATAGGTGAGATTTTGATTCGAGGGTCGGAATGGAATTCCGAGAGTTGCTGTAGCTTCGTTATGTCATTTGTGATGTGTGTGCAAAATTTCAGGTTATTCGGACATCGTTTGGTCGGGTTTTTGATCGAAAGTGTATTTTCGGAAGTTTGTGGAAACTTAGGCTTGAATTTGATGAGTTTTGGGTAATTTGATGTTGTTTGAGGTGTTTTGATGATTGGAAAAGGTTTGAATGATGCTATGGATTATGTTGGTATGTTTGGTTGAGGTCCCGAGGGCCTCGGGTGTGTTTCGGGTGGTCAATCGGACCACTTTGTGCCTTAAAAGATAGCAGGAAATTGCAGGTTTGGCTTCAGTTCTGTTGTAGGTTTTTTCCTCTTTGTGATCGCGTGAGGGGGCTCGCGATCGCGTAGAGTTATTTAGGGAAGGCATCCAGGTTGTTCATCGCATTCGCGCAGATGGATCTGCGATCGCGTATGTTTTTATTATTGTGAATCGCGGTCGCGTAGTATCATTCGCGATCGCGTAGTGGAAAGGTACTGAGCATCGCGTTCGCGTGAGGTTAAACGCGATCGCGTAGAGTAAAGTTGGGCTGTGCTTCGCGATCGCGAGGTCTTTTCCGCGATCTCGATTAAGTGAAATTGAGTGCTGGGCAGAATGTTTTAAAAGCCCATTTCCGCGATTTTGAGGCTAAGAACCTCCATTTTTGGGCGACTTTGAAGCTTGGGAGAGCTAATTGAAGAGGGAATTCAAGAGGATTTCTTGGAGGTAAGATTTTTGATCTCAATACTCGATTATTATGTGAATTCCACCAAGAAATTCATGGAAACTAAGCCTAAAATTGAAGAACTAGGGCTTGAGAAAATTTGACTTTTGATTTGGGATTTGAAAGGCCATTTGAGGTCGGATTTGAGAGTTTTTAATATGTATGGACTCGTGGAAAGATAAGGAACCCGTTGATGTGAAAATTTTTGAGTTTCGAGAAGTGGGCCCGGGGCTCGGGTTTTGCCAATTTCGGGATTTTTGATATTTTTCGATTGTTTTCGATTGGGTTTTGTCCCCTTAGCATATTGTGATGTATTCGTTCTGGTTTTGGATAGATTCGACGACGTGATTTCTCACTGCTCAGTTATTATTTACCTTTATTACTCACTGAGTTGGAGTACTCACTTTACTCCCTGCACCTCCTGTGCAGATGCAGGTATTTATCCACCCGTTAGCGGGTTTTGGCTGATCAGAGGTAGAGTTATAGGAGTTAGCGAGGTGACTGCCAGCGTCCGCAACACCGTTTTTCTCTCTTTTGTTCATTATTTCGATTTTGTATATTTTGACCTTGTAGTTGGATTTACACACTAATAGATGCTCGTGACTTGTGACACCCCGATTAGGGCTGTGTTGGGTTGTACTTCCGCTAATTAATATTATTAAATCATATTTAAACTGTTTATGAACTGTTTAACTGCTTAAAAGAGGTGTTCTGGAATGGTCTGGGTGGCCTTGTCTTCACGAGAGGTGCCATCACGACCGGGGCGGAGTTTGGGTCGTGACACACGCGCAACGCGCGTACCTTAAGACTAGTAAGAAAAAATGCAGAAAATATTGAGTACTGCAAAAAAATACTTAATTATATATGGATTATATTATTATATAGATAATAATAGTTAATTAATTCAAATATAAAATAACAGACTTAAAAAATTCTAGAATCCTTCGTACACAAAATCTTCTAACCTTTACTACTAAATATAAGCTAAATTACATAATTATATCAGTCGTATACAATACATATTACTTGTTATAATTTTTCTAACTTTATAGTGTTTTTGCTTTATGAAAAAATTGAACATCAAAGACATCAATTACTCACAATAGGGATAAATTTTTTGCTTATAACGTTGGTGTCAGAGCTTATAGGATATTGTAATCCCTAAATGGATGCGATTAGAGGCGAAGTCAATATTTGAAGGTTATGGATTCGGGTTTTAATACTTTTAAATTACTGAGTTCTAAATTAATAATTAGTACTTATTTAATGAATTTCATAAGATAAATACAAAGTATGAACCAAAGCTATTGAGTTCGGCCAACCCGCAGACATGGGCTGGCTCCGCCCCTGCATGAGATGCCCAAGTTTCATTTATCAATACATGAAATGGTTATTCAATTCAAGAGTTACGATGTATATCGATCATAAGTTAAAAACAAAATTAGTGTCGTTTCCAACCAACCACGAGCCCATTTCTGAGAAGCTCACTGAACTAATGGAAATTGTTTAAGAAAGTCACTTTACTTTGTTTTGTAACCGGAAAGTCATTATTCTTTGTACATTGTAACTCAAAAGTCACTCAACACATTTAGGGTATATTAAATATTATTTTTCATATTTTTTTAACTCAATCATTTAAACAATAAAAAAAAACTATTTAAACCGTGACTCAACCCGCTCTTTGACCCGACGCACTTTCTCTTATTTTTGTTATAAAAAACGTAAATATTACTTTGGTTTTCAACATACTGGTTTAAGCAAAGTATTAAATCAGTTCGACTAGAAATTGTCTTCTAGTAACATTATCTTTACTATAAGCAATGCACGTTCTTGTTCTAAAACATCGAGGTTATTGTCTTTTTTTTTTTGGTAATTAAACTTTCTATTTACCAGGGAAAATATTTACAAGTAATACAAAACCCATACATTCCATCCTACACTTCTATTATCCCCTCCCTCCTTTTCATAAGAATATTTATCCATTACAAGGGTACCAATTCAGGCTATTCAACAAAGTTCATAAGTATTTGTTGTTTTTACAATGGACTTCTTGCACAATCTGCTTGCATAGCACTTCCCATCTCCTTTCTCTTGCTTGGAAAATTCTTACATTTCGTTCTTGACATACATAATACACAGCTGCATCTAAGATCATCTTGAACAGTTCTGTTCTTGGGTTCCTTCGCTTGGTGAAATGTGTTGCCCATATTAGTTATTGGTCCCATCTTTGTGCTTTCCTGTTAATACCTTGCCAGCTTAACAATCTGCTCCATAATGCTCTTGAATATTCACACTCAAAAAACAAGTGTTGGATACTTTCTCTTCCTGTTTTGCACAGCACACATTCTTCCTCTACTTGTATTCCCCATTTCTGTAGTCTATCCTTTGTGTATAACTTGCCATGAGCCGTCAATATTAACATGAAAGACCATCGCGGGCACCCTGCATTCTGGCACACAACTTTTTTCCAGCTCACCTTTCCAAAATTTCCTCGCAGCCTGTGGTATATTGCTTTGATACTGCTATTTTTGGTTCTCTTTACATCTTCATAGTTGAAGTCTGCTTTATCAAGAGTGTCCTTTGCCTTTAGTATCTTCCCCACGATCCAAGATGCTTGTTTCACCTGTAGACCCCATACTTCTCTGCCTTTGACATAGTAGCTATGGATCCACTGAATCCACAACTTATTCTTCTCTCTGCATAAGTCCCAACAATGCTTGCATATTGCTGCCTTATTCCATAATGCTATATGCATGATGTTGAAACCTCCTGCTGTCCTGGGCATGCATATCTTCTCCCATACTAAAAGTGCTTTCTTTGAGACATTAATCTCATCTGTCCATAGAAAACTCCTGCAAATGAACTCTATTAGCTTTGTAATCTTCTTGGGCATCACAAAGATTTGTGCCCAGTATGTCTGCACTGCAAATAATACACTTTTTATAAGTTGTATTCTTCCTGCATAGGACAGGAATCTGGTAGTCCAAGATGTTATTCTTCCTACAATCTTCTCAATCAAGGGTTGGCATTGTACAATTGATATTCTCTTTGTGCTTAGTGGAACTCCAAGGTATCTCACAGGTAGTTCTCCCTTCTGTATCCCCGGGAAGCTTAGCATCTCTTCTTGATTTTCTTGTGTGATTCCTCCACAAAATAAAGAGCTTTTGTTCTTGTTAATTTTCAGTCCTGATGCTTTTGAGAACTCTTGAAAGCCATTGAATATAAGTTGGACTGACTTCAAGTCTCCCCTGCAAAACAGTAAAAGCTCATCAGCAAACCCAAGTTGCAAGATTTGCATCTTTGCACACTTGGGGTGGTAGTTAAAATCTGGATCTTTGTTGAGCATTTTCAGCCTCCTTGTCAAGTATTCCATTGCAAGTACAAATAAGTAAGGGGATAAAGGATCCCCTTGTCTTAATCCTCTTTGTGCTTCAAAAGGTCTAGTTTGAACACCATTAATCAGTATTGTGTATGTGACTGTCCTTATACACTCCATTATCTACCTAACAAACTGTGCTGGGAAAGCTAATGCATGCATCATTTGCTCCATAAAGTCCCACTCTATTGAATCATATGCTATCTGCATGTCAAGTTTCATCATACACCTTGGAGATACACCTTTCCTCCCATCTCCTTTAACCAACTCATGGCTGAATATGATGTTATCAGTTATAGCTCTTCCTGGCACAAGCTTGAGAAATGTCAACCAAAACGTCCATAACACACTGAAGTCTTCTAGTTAGAACCTTGGAAATTACCTTGTAAATCACTGTGCAACATGAGATGGGCCTGAATTCTTTTATACTTGTTGGGTTCTTGACTTTAGGTATCAAAGTTATAGCTGTGCAATTCACTAGTTTATACATTTGTGCAGTCTCAAAGAAATCCTCCACTGCCAGTGTCACCTCTTCACCTATACAGCCCCATGCTTTCTTAAAGAACACTACATTGAAACCATCATATCCTGGAGCCTTCAGATCATTAATCTCTTTCAATGCCTCTCCTATTTCTTCCTTAGTGACTTGTTTGATCAGGTGCAGTTGTTGTTCTCTACTTAATGTAGTTCCCATTTTGATTATGTTGGGATTTATAGCTGGAATGGAGTCATCTTTTGTACCTAGTAGGTTCCTGTAGTAGCCCAGGACTTCTGCTTCTATTTCATCATCTAGAACCAATTGCTTTCCTATATCATCTGATAGCATTTGAATTCCATTTGTACTGTTTCTATGCTTCATTTGTGCAAAGAAGTATCCTGAATTGGAGTCTCCCAGTTTCAGCCATTGCACCTTTGATTTTTGTTTGTAGACATTTTCCTCAATGTTCACCCATTTTTCTAAATCCTGCTTCAGTTTCTTCTCTTTCTCAATTAGCACAGTGTCTTGCCTTCTATTGCCCATGTCTTCCTGTATTGTTTGCAACTCTTTCCTTGCCTCTTTAATTTTTCCATCCAACCCTTTGTAATACTGTGTATTTAGTTCCTTGACAAGCTCCTTAGTTCTTTTGAGCTTATGCCAAACTGTTTGAATTTTTCCAGTTTCCTTTCCCTCCTTCCAAGCTTTTTCAACTAGTTGGATAAATTGAGGATGGTCAGCAATGCAATTCAAGAATCTAAATGGTCTGTATTTCTTTGTATGCCCCTGTGTGATCATCAGCTTCAAAGGAGAATGGTCAGATATTAGTGGCTCTAATACCTGAATTTTCAAGTTAGGCATAGTCATCATCCACTCAGTGTTCACCAACCCCCTATCTATCCTACTATATGTATGATTATTGGTCCATGTATAATCCCTTCCCACTGATTGTAATTTATTCATGCCTGTATCCATCATGTATTACTTGAAATCTTTCACTTTCATGTCCTGAATTTCTGATCCATGCTGTCTATCTGTTATATGAAGTACTGCATTAAAATCTTCCATTGCCAACCAGGGACCCTGTTGGATGCTATTTATCTGCCTCAGTTTAGCCCACAAAGGCTTCCTGTCTTTGATGGTGTGTAGCCCATATATTGCTGTGAAACCAAAATTAACTGGCTTTGATTTCATACTAATCTGCCCATGGATAAATTGTTCATCAATTTCCTTAGGAACAAAGATGTATGTTTTTCCTTTTTGTCTTGTTCTAGCATTAGATACCCATTCCCATCCGGGAGCTATCTTCCTGATTATATCAATGCTTTCAAATCTTTAACTCTGTGCTCTACTATAGCTATTACAGCTTTATTATTTATTCTAACAAACTCCTTTACTTCTTTCTGCTTATATGTTTTATTCATCCCTCTAACATTCCAAGTTACCACACTCATACTGGAATGAAATAAGGATAGTGAAAGTACCCCTACTCTCCTTGACTACTGGTCTGGCTAGTACCTGCTACTTCATTCCTATGATCATACATCAAGCTCTGGAATGTATTAACTTCATCAATACTGTGAACTTCTTGTTGTTTTGCTGTGGCTACTCTTGCTGCAGATTTGCCTGCTACTGTTATCCATCCTGCTTCCTTGTTTTGCATTCCATCTCTCCCTTGATCTGGCTCAGTCCTTTGTTGTCTTGAGCTCTCTTTTGTCTGGTCTTTCTCCTTAGTTTCATTGCCTTCTTCTTTATCTGCTCTAACCCATACCATTCTCCCCTTATTAGTCTTCTTCTGCTGAATATTTCTTTGTTGCTGTATTGGCTTCCTGTTTTCAGAATATTCATGACCTATTTTCAAACACTTACTGCAGTATTTGGGTTCCCAGTCATACTCCACCTCCTGCATCATCTCCTTCCCTTTAGGATCCTGCACTTTCACCTGTCTTGGAAGTGGCTTTGTGATATCCATTTCTACTAATAATCTTGCATATGAAATTCTTACTGCTCCAGTCGTACATTCATCAGCATAGATGGGGTTACCCAGGGCACTATCTATTTTGCTTAATGCTGTCATACTCCACCAATTAACAGGTAGGTTAGGCAGCTTAACCCACAATGGGATTGTCTTTAGCACCTCATCATGTAGGTTGAACTCCTCCGACCATGCCTTCATAATTATTGGTCGATTATTAATCGTATGTGGCCCTGAGTACAATATTTGGTCCCTCTCCTCAATACTACTGAATCGTATGATGAAGTAGTCTTCATTATGGTAGTAGATCTGAGGTTTTGTTAAGTACTTACCCATTGAATTCACAAATCTGTCCATGGCTCCAATTGAGGGAGATTCACCTATTACATATATGACAATGGCATTCTTCCATTTTGCAGTCTCCTATTCTACATCTTCTGCTTCGAGCTTCACCATTTTCTCTCCGTTTTGCACAATTGGGGCAATAAATTGCAAATTCATGCCCTTCATAGCCAGCTTGTTCCCAACCACCACATTTGCCCATGTTTGGGTCCTAGATACGATCTGGTTCCCATCATCTTTGGTTTTCTCTACAGTACTTTGAGTGCACGGTACTGTTCCATTTGTGTTCAAATTGCTCCTTTGTTCTTTCTTCCTCGACTCGTCTCCTTTAGCAATAGCTACCATTGGAGCTGGGGTACTCATCCCTTCCTTCATTTTCCCTTTGTTCCTAGCTAGATCTCCTTCATCACTGTTTTCTTCAGCTTGCATGTTCTTCAAATTTGATCTTCCATCTGGTTCTTCGATTCGTATCCCTTTCGGAGATACAAAGAGCTCTAACACAGCATTCCTAGTTGCTGAGGAACGCTGCTCATCCGTTGCATTCTTCTGCTGGTTTCGCTTAGGTCTTCCCCTCCCTCCCATGGCTTCCAGGCGCAGGTTAGCTAACCACGTTAACTTGCGCCGAGAGAATCAAAGGAAAAGAAAAGGGTAAATATGTTTCAGGTTATTGTCTTTTAATTTACTCTTATATTAATATTTCTCAGTCAAAATTTCAAGCATAAATAACTTTTTTCATTTTTCCTTCCTCCTTTTTATTTTCTTCCACTTCAACGCTTTTAATTTTCTTGTTTCACTTTTAAATTTAACTCCTCTAGTTTGTTAAGATTTCGTATTCTCTATTTAATACTTTGCTTAAACCAATGTATACATTCAATATAACTATATTGAGAACCAATATAATACACTACAGCAAAGTAATATTTACGTTCGAGTCATGATTTCAATGGGTTTTTTGATTTTTTAAATGGTTGGGCTAAAAAAGAAATATGAAAAATAATTTTTAATAATGTCCTAAAGTGCTAAGTGACTTTTGAGTTACAATGTGCAAAGTATGATGATTTTCCAATTACAAAACAAAGTAAAGTGACTTTTATAGATAATTTCTATTAATTCAGCGACCATATAAGAAATGGTAGCCTGAAAGAGTTTTTAATATTGCCGAAGCTGTAATTCTCCACTATATGTAAAGTGAAGTTAAGCAAGACATCGTTACGAACTTACCACTCTACACAAATTATTATTATTTTTTTAATTTTTTTATCTGTGGTTTCCGGGTATCGCTTTGCGAACCCGACTAGCTGTACCCATCGGGACCCGCTGTTTCAATGCGTACACCACGGTTAGTTTACGGGGCCCTGGAGACGCGGCCGGTTTATAATGCCTCCACTGGCCCTGCGGGGGTTCGAACTGGCGACCTGAGGCCTTTACCAGTTGAGCTACCCCTCAGGGTTACTCTACACAAATTGAAATCAAACTTAAGCATATCAAATTAATTTGGTACGATAATGTATACTAGTATTTTTAAAAAGTTAAAAATTTATTATTGTCGAACTGAAAGTTTCAAAACCATATTGTACCATATCATGAACATGTATATTCCACTCTCCTTTCTGTCCGCCGATGTTAATGGGTTTAATCCAGATATTTTTCATTTATAATCCGCAAGTTATCCATTTTGAAAAATAAATAATATGTTACAATTCATATTTGATCCGTTTTTAATAAAGTATCCGATTCATTTTAAATTGGACGGGATTGGATGAATATTTGCAAAGTTTATTCATTTTACTCCCACCTAGTCTCCGTATAACATAGATTTCGACTATATAATATAATGATAACCCACGTATATTAGTGGTTTATAATAATTATCACATGAGTTTTTCTTTCTCAAATCTTCTCTAAACAAAAACATTCACTCGTCTTTCATCTATTTGTTCTCAATTACTCTTAAATATACAAAAAAAAAAAATAAGCAAAACAACCAGAAATAAAGAAAATAGTTAAAAGCCCAATTACGTTATTTCCCGCAGGAAACATGGGGTGTTAAGATAATGGAAACGGACACAGCGAATGATTAGTATTAACCGATAATAAAACCTTATCCGACAATCTCAGGTCTTGGATATGAAGCTTTAAAGGTCAGCAAAATTTCTACTAACTCTCCATCAAAGAGCTAAAGACCCAAACTCGCATTTCAAACAATTTTCCCATTTGTAAGATGCAGATGCCTACACCAATCCGAGCTCCTACATGGGTCTCAAGGCGAAGACATTTCGAGCAGAAATTATGGGACTTAGACAAATGCAGAGACATTAACCAACTGAAGCAAATGCAAGCAATTGTATACAAATCCAATCTTCAACAAGACCCTTTCATTGCTCCCAAACTAATTACAGCTTTTTCTCTTTGTCGCCAAATGGGTTCTGCTTTTAAAGTCTTTAGTCAAGTTCCTGACCCTAATGTGCATTTGTACAATGCTTTAATCAGAGCTCATATTCACAACTTTAACCCATCTGAAGCTTTTGCTACTTTCTTTGATATGCAGTGTGCTGGTATTTTTCCTGATAATTTTACCTTTTCGTTTCTGTTAAAGGGCTGTTCGGGGAAGTGTTGGTTGAGTGTTGTGAGTATGATTCATACTCATGTTGTGAAATGGGGTTTCGAGGATGATATTTATGTGCCTAATTCGTTGATTGATGCGTATTCTAAGTGTGGTGTAGTTGGTGTACGAGCTGCAGGTCAGTTGTTTCGGGGTATGAAGGAGAGAGATGTTGTTTCTTGGAATTCTATGATTAGTGCGTTGTTGAAAGTGGGTGATTTGAGCGAAGCGCGAAAGTTGTTCGATAAAATGCCTCAAAGAGACAGGGTTAGTTGGAATACTATGTTAGATGGATATACTAAGGCTGGGGAAATGATTGTGGCGTTTGAATTGTTTAAAAAGATGCCATTGAGGGATGTTGTGTCTTGGTCCACAATGGTCTCGGGTTATTGCAAAGTGGGGGATTTGGAGATGGCTCGAATGTTGTTTGATAAAATGCCTTCCAAAAATCTTGTATCGTGGACGATAATGGTATCAGGATATGCTGAAAAGGGGCTTGTAAAGGAGGCAATTGGGTTGTATATGCGAATGCAGGAGGCAGGTTTGAAGCTTGATGTTGCGGCTATTGTTAGCATTCTAGCTGCCTGTGCAGAATCAGGCATGCTTAGTTTGGGTAAAAGAGTGCATGATTCCATTGAGAGGAGTACATACAAGTGCAGTACTCTGGTTTGTAATGCCTTGATTGATATGTATGCCAAGTGTGGTTGCTTGCATAAGGCTTATAATGTCTTTAATGGGCTGAAAAAGAGAGATTTGGTTTCTTGGAATGCGATGATACATGGGTTGGCTATGCATGGACGTGGAAAGAAGGCACTTGAGCTTTTCTTTAGGATGAAGCAAGAAGGATTTGTGCCTGATAAAGTGACATTAGTTGGTATCTTGTGTGCATGCAATCATACTGGTTTGGTGGACGAGGGAATAATTTATTTTTATTCTATGGAGAAAGATTATGGGGTAATCCCTGAAATAGAACATTATGGTTGTCTTATTGATCTTTTAGGTCGTGGTGGCTATATTAAAGAAGCTTTCGATCTCGCACGAAAGATGCCACTTGAACCAAACGTTAAAATTTGGGGTTCCCTTTTAGGGGCTTGCAGGATGCATAAAGCTGTTGAAATTGCAGATGATGTTCTTAACCTCCTAGTTAAATTAGAGCCGACAAATGCTGGAAAACTTTCTGCACTGTCAAATATTTATGCCGTGGCAGGAGACTGGAATAATGTTGCTAACATAAGGTTGATGATGAAGAGCATTGGCAGGCCAAAGCAATCTGGTGCTAGCTTATTAGCATTGAATGATGAATACCATGAGTTCACAGTGATGGACAAATCTCATGTCAAATCAGACAAGATTTATCATATGATAGACGGATTAAGTCAGCATCTTAAATTACTTCGTCCTGTTCCAGTGGGTTTTTGTGATGAATGATTAGTTTCATGAACAGAGATGAGTCATCTTATATCGGACCAGATATCTGAGATTGATGCAGTAAATCAACACTTGTAAATATTTTTCCCAGAAAACTATTATGTAATGACACAAACTGCCATGATGACTATGACTCCTGAGATCAATCTCCCACAAAGCAGCAACAGCACTTGAAATAAAGGTGAGATTTGTTATACGTTCTTCTCTCCTATATCCTGCCCAAATCAACAAGTTAGTACATAATATTGAAGAACACTTCCATGGTCAGTGCTTGTGCAGAAGATACCTAACTTAGTGGAAAATACGTTTTAGATAATGATGAGTTGAGAACAAGCATCGTTCTGTTGTATGTTATAATGATGCTGTACTTACAATACAGATTTAGTCTTTCTGATCCACATGTACGATTATAGGGAAGCTTTTTTTAACTTTATACCTCTGTTCTTCAAAACGAGATTTCTTTGGATATCTCCAATATTTCAGGAAAAAAATCTGCAAGTTATTTAGTCCTCAACTTCTTAATAGTTAATCTGTTGCTGTCTTATCCGTGTGCTAGATGTGCAATGCCAGAGAAAATTATTGTGGTTAAAACGGATCAAATATCCGCTGAAGCAGGAAGATGCTCCAAAAACGGTGACAATTATAGTTGATCTTGATCCAAATTATTTGGACCGTGTTGCTGGTTAATTCTCTCATTTAACTGATGTCTCATAGAACAACAAAAAAAAAAAAAAAAAAAAAATCAGTCTGATCCCATAAGTGGAGTTTGCGGAGGGTAGTGTATGTTCAGCCTTACCCCCCTACCTTGTGAAGATAGAGAGACTGTTTCCGATAGACCCTCGCTCAGGAATGATGTTTCATAGAAAGAATGATAAATGTTCATCTGTAATTAGCACCTGCCTAAAATAGAGTTGGGGAACAGAGCCTATCAAATGGAGATTGGACCTTCATCCTTGAGATGATATTGGGGAATTGTGCCACTTAAATATTTGGCAAATGGTCATCCAGAGAAGATTGTCCATCTCATGGGGCAAGTCCTTTTGTATATGCAATTAAGTTGATATGGCAAGAAGGAGATGCTTTCCTCTTCTGGCAAAGGCAAATCAACCTGAAAAGATCAGTCTTTGAAATCATTGAATCAGCTAAGGATGCAACTGGCTAGGCTCGATTTTCAAGCCTTCGTGTTGTATATGTACCATTGTCCTGTGGCAACCCCATTAAGATTTAAAAGACATAAGCTCTTGGGGAAAACCTGGAAGAGCAGGTGAAGCAGCTGTAATCTGACATCATTATAGAAAGTCATTTAGCTGATTAATAAGGAACTAGCTTCAAAAGGCAGCAGAGGCCAGAGGATAAGCTCATATAGAGTTGGAATCTCTTGCTACTAATGTTCTTGGCTTTGCATGTCTTAGTTCGGTCTTCAAAAGCTTTAGTTTTTGATCTGTAATAGTTGCGCACTAGGAAATGCCCTTTTTTTTTTTTTAAAACAATTTGGCAAATTCTTTGTTGTCTATTTTCTGTGTTTTGCTTGGTTTGAAACAAGCCATTTCAGCAGGATTTTTAATCCCATGGTAAGTTACCCCGTTTACATACGAATTGCTGATCCTCTCAATGATACAGTATTTCCTCCTCATGCAGAACAAAATGACTGCCGTCCTGGTGCTATTGGGCTGGCAAATGTGGGAAGTTTTGGGCTCCCTTGGAAGAAATTATTGTGCTCAGAGGTGGAGGTGGAAGTGGCGGGGGAAGTGCACAGTCGGCCACTAATAACACATGTATTTACTTTTAAGCCACCGTTTAAAATGTCTTTAGTCTTTAGCCACTGCTTTAATAAACTTTACCCGCCCGGACGAAAATACCCTTCTACTCATGTCCTTAACTTCAGGACTTCAGGACTACATGTCCTTAACTTTTGAACTTGGAACTCTAAGTTCAGGACTTCAAGACTACATGTCCTTAACTTTTGAACCTGTAACTCTAAGTTCAGGACTTTAGGACTACACGTCCTTAACTTTTGAACTTGGAACTCTAAGTTCAGGACTTCAAGGCTACATGTCCTTAACTTTTGAACTTGAAACTCAAACTTCAAGACCAAGTGTCCTTAACTTTTGAACTTGTAAGTCAAAGTTAAGGACCTATTGTCCTTAACTTTTGAACTTGTAACTGTAAGTTAAGGACTGTTTGTCCTTAACTTTTGAACGTGTAACTGTAAGTTAAGGACTGTCTGTCCTTAACTTTTGAACTTGGAACTCAAACTTCAAGACCAAGCGTCCTTAATTTTTGAACTTCTAAGTCAAAGTTAAGGACCTATTGTCCTTAACTTTTGAACTTGTAACTGTAAGTTAAGGACTGCTTGTCCTTAACTTTTGAACGTGTAACTGTAAGTTAAGGACTGTGTGTCCAAGACAATAAGGTAAGAGTTCGTGAACTCTTAAAAATCATTGAAGAAAATAATGTAAATAGATAAGATTGGTTTTGTGTTTGGTAATACAAAAAACGAGATTGAATTGATCCTTTCAACTTTGAACAAAAGGTAAAGTAAAAAGGAACAAATAGTGGTCGATGGTAAATCAAAAAACAGAAAAGAGCATAAGGAGGAAGAGATCAACCAAGTTATACAGTGAATTCTCGCCGACGGTGGTGAACAAGGTTTACAGATCGAACAAGGAAAATGGCTCCGTTTGGGAAGGAAAGGTTAACACTGTCTTTTCATATTAATTTTAATAGATTAGTGGCTACTATTGCTAAGCATTGAAAATGCTGGATAAAAAGTAAATACCAGCTTAAACAGTGGCTACCCCACGCCATTTCCACGGAAGTGACAGGGAGAAATTCAAAAATAGCCAGATTTACAAGTAGTCATTCAAAAATAGCCACTGTTTCAAAAGTAATCGAAATTTAGCCACTTTCATGTAAAGATAAATCTGAACGAAAACACTGTTCAAAATCTGAAAAAATACTCCAGTATAATATACTGGAATTCCCGTATAATATACTAGAATATACTGGAACTCCAATATGTTCTCCAGTATATTATACTGGAACTTTTCGCGTGTTGGAGTTCCAGCATAATATGCTGGAAGTTCATACACATGTGCACCGATCTCCAGTATATTATGCTGGAACTTTCCGCTTTGCAGCAAAATAGTGACTATTTTTCAATGACTCTGCAAACGCTGTCTATTTTTGAATGACTAGTACAAAAACTGACTAGCCCGTGCTATTTGTTAGGGTGTCAATGCGAAGGTGAATTTAGAACTTTAAGGCCGTGGGTACCAAGTATTGCTGCACTTGTTATTTCTTTGTGCCAATGAGAGCAATTTCCCATTAATATATAGCTTAACCAATGACAAAGCCCCGCTACCATGAGGTGTTTTGATTAAAATTTAAAATTTTGAATATTACAAATTCTCTAAAGCATGTTCAGGATATCCTTATGCGGTTATGCCCATCCATAAGTAAAAAGTAAAACAAACAGCGAGATCGTAATCCCAATATATGTACCTTTCTGAATTTATTCATGGATTAAGGTTTTGAACCTCAATTATTGAAGGAAAAAAACCAAAAGATCTTGTTCTAGTTTTCCTTTTTTAGGAAATTACTCCTAAGTATGAAATGGATGTCTAAAATGAAGATGCAAGAATAATGAAGAGTGTGTAAAAGGAAAAAATATCAACACAAGACTAACCATTGGTAGGTGTGCGAGCATGTTATTTATTGCTGAAAAGTGAATGTGAATTTATTGTAAGAGTTAAAGCACTCTATTAATTTTAGTTGGTTCATTATTCATTCTTAGGAATTAGGATTATACAGCTATAGTTGGCGTATCACTTCTAATATCACATCCCAAAAATGACTTCAAGAATCTTCTTCTATTATCCTTACAAGACAAAAATAGCAAATATGACTATTTTTTCCTTTTCCTTTTTCCTCTTTCTTGAAGTAAGTAGGACCAAATTTTTTTATTTTATGTAAATATTTGATTTGACATGAAATTTAAGAGAAAAGAATATAAGAATTTTGAAACTTGTCACGAATTTGTGTTACTGTACAATCATATCATTAAATGTAAAATGAGAAGTTTAAAGTTACATTATTTGAAAGTCAAATAACAGTTGGCCATATAAATTATGCAGTAAATTCCCACAACAACTTATAATGACGGGGCCTTGTTTAACACTTTTTATGTAGGGTATTATCACTTTTAGCTCGAGCCAGAAACTATTTATATTTGGTAGGCGAAAAAGTTTATAAAGCTTGTATAATTTTTGTATATAACATACATAATATATATATATATATATATATATATATATACAGAATTTGTATATTTTTTCGACTATTATTTTTACAGCGGCTAAACTGTATCATTTTTCCTTTTTATTTATTTCCTTTTTGGGGATAAGTTTGGAAGAGTCTCGTGATCTTTAAAAATAAATTACTTTACTTAATTTTTTGATTGTTTTACACATATTAAGGAATTCACCTTTTAGTATTAATTAACAATAAAATTGACCAAATTATTTTAATTTATTCATTGAAAATATAACAAATATTATTAAGCTCTTTACTCCAAGGGCAACTTTGTTCCTTCTTGATATCTGACAAAAATTAAATATTGTGGGACCATAGAAAGAAAATGCCAAAAAAATCAATTAAAATAGACCGGAGATAGTATTAGTTATTACTTTCATTTCATGTGAATTTAGTTATGAAAAGAGATTGAATTAATGGTTTAAAACGAATGTGGAATAAAGTGATGGAAAAGAAAAAGGACTTGATTTAGCATAAATATTGGAATTTTCTGGTTGGCAAAGCAGAATCATGTCAACAAACAGACATGGATCATGTTAACATACAGACAAATGGATGAAGTTTGGAAAGTTTTGGCTCACATTTCACTTGTTTTATCTGTTGGCGGAATATACATTACATTTGAATTGAAATTGGTTTAAAATTCACAAGGCTACACCTTAATAAAGAATTATCTTTTAGAACTATTGTGTCTGTACCATCTGAAATACGTCGAGATTGAATATATCTCTATACTTCTAATAGCTAATGATGACTCCTTTGGGAAAACGAATTTATTCAAGTTCTTATTCAAAGTAGTCATGTTCCGACCGTCCGACAAGTCATTTACTTAAAAAGAACTTTTCTTATACCGTTCGAGTAAGTTAACAACAACAACAACAACAAACCTAATTTGATCCCAACCGATGGGGTCTGGGGAGGGTAATCTATACGCAGATCTTACCCCTACTAATGCAGGTAGAGTGACTGTTTTCAATAGATCCTCGGTTCAGGAAGGGCAAGAAGAAGAAGAGAAAAGCAAGAAAGCACGAAAGATGGATACTGTTCGAGCGAGTTGATTTCATATATACGGGAAACAAAATGCATTTCGATGGGATAATTACAATTTTACAAGATTTTATAATTATATGGAATGGAACTTGAGTGGAAATGAATATGAACTAAATAAAGGGTGAGATGAGTAATAAAATTCTCTTAGGCATATAAAAAATTATTTAACATATATATTCAATATACGCACGCAAATTAATGCAAACATAAAGATTATTAAAAAAACTTCAACACCAGAATATCTTTAAAAACTTTTAAACGTTGAATAATCAGCAAAAATGAGCCGACAGACGACGCGTAGGCCCATATTGTGTAACCGTCCATGAATACACCCACTTACCAATTTTCTCAAATGAGGTCTTAACAGCGTACTATAAGTAAATAAATAATAAATAAAAAAGGTCTTAACAGCATTACCTTTTTGTTTATACTTCCTCATGACTCAGTCTCAAGTTTCCCTACTTATTTTACTCTTTCTCTAACTAATTTATTTTTTAAGTTTTTTAACTTCATTTGAAATTTCAATTATTTAAACATAATAAAATAACATTGTGCTGAAAATGATATACTCTCGAGTAATGGTTTTATCCACTAGACCGTTACATTCTGTTGCCCGCATATGGAGTTGTTTAACTTTAGCTAACAAGCTTTTAAGCTAGCGTTCTATAGATTCCAAATTTATTTTGAAAAATCTGATTTGGGTGAAGTTTGGTTTGAAGATGAAAATGTGTTTGGACATACGTTTTCAAAACATATTTTCCAACTTTATTTTGGAAAAACATGTATATAATTCCCAAGTTTTGGGATTTTGGTCCAAAATCAGCTCAATAGCTGATTTTGAGATTTGAAATTTGGGATTTGAGATTTGGCCAAAATATGAGCAAAATTTATGTCCAAACATGAGTTTTGAAAATAAATCTCAAATTTATTTTGGGAAAACTCATGGCCAAACGGGACCTAAATCTTGAATTTAAACCTCAAATTACTTTTTTTCTTTTTTAGGATTTTTTTACCGATAGGCGTGAAAAAAATATTTTTGGTTTTTAATCTAGTTTTTGGTATTCGTTTTGGGATGCCGACCAATTTAACTTTATGTTACGTAAGCCCCTTAAAAGGAGAAGCGCCGCCTACAAATATTAAAACCATTTGTTCACTTCATTGGACAAGTATGTTAAAGTAAAATTAAGGATCAACAAATATTCTGCCTATCTCATTTTTTTTTATAAGTTTTAAGCTCATAATTGTAAAAAACTCTAATCTTAAATTCATTGAGTTAAATTTTGGATAGTCCTTTGAACTTGAGATTTCTTATTTTGATTGGTAGACCAAAAATTCATTTTATATGACAGTCTTACTATTTGAAAAGCTATACAGTTTTTTCCTACTACTCGTATTAGTACCTGCGCAATGCGCGGATACAAATATCAAATTATAAATTGAGTTATTGGAATTACCTTAAAATTTAAAACTTCGAGATAACATGTTTCTTTTTATTTATATTTTTATTTTATATCTGTAACAATCCAACTCCTTGATTTAGTACTTGTATTTTATTTTGTGATCTATTAAATAATACTAAACATATCACATTTGTGATATGTCTTGTTTGAGCATATTATTTAGCAAAATTCTTACTATCACTTTATGTTTCACCGCAAATTCGAATAAGTCTTATCCTTCTACATTTTCACCCAAAACAACTCTTTCTTTAACCTTTGCTTCTAGTTATTGCATTATCTATTACTTAATAATGTTATATTCATGTAATCTTTTATTAGCTTACCAATTGACTTGATATCTTGCTTATTGTCCTTTTGATAAACATATATAAATATAAATTTTTCTATTCCTAAAAGTTAATTTATTTTTGTACTTTTATCCTCTTACTTGGAACTCTTTTTTCATTTAAATCTTTCAATAATATTTTGAGTATTATTTAATTATTTAATTTCCTTATACTTAATTAATTCAAAGTATAAATATTCTCACACTATCTCTATTTTCCTCTTTATACATCCTCTTCCCTACTATGAATTTTTAATTAGTTTTTTACATTAATATTTTACCAATAAACAAAATATATAATATCATGTCTTATTTTAAGTTATAACTTTGAATTATTTTAAAATATTAATAGATAAGTTTTTTCTTATTATATTTTAAATCTATTAAATTTTATAATAATTGTTTTTTGTATCACATGTAATTAAATTTTCTTTCTCTTTTAACGTTAGGATACAAATTAGACTTTAATTTTCGTTCATAAAATCGCCCAGTGGGAAGTAATGAGGCTAATCTCCCCCCCTCCCCACCCACATGAGATATTTATTTTGTATTTCCTTGGATTTAATTTGTTATCCAATCTTTAGTTTTTTATCTAGTAAAATTTTAATTTGTAGTCCTATTATCCTATTCATATTTTGAGCGTATTCATCATAATTTTAATCTAAATCTCAAGTTCAAAGCGTCTTTCCCTTCTATTTCTAATATTAAATATTTTTAAATTTTTGATTATTGCTATTAAGTTACCTAATATGTAGTATTTTATTTTCTTATGTGGGTTTCATTAACATACCTCTTTATTTAATATCATAATCTATTTATATCCTTTAATATTATTATATAAATCGATGTATGATTTTTTAATATTGAAAAAAATATTTATTTTATTTAAAATTAATACTCAAAATTATTAAATAGTTTAAATTCAATAATAATATTTTTAAGCATTATATATTTACTTTATTTTAAAACTAATTCTATAAATAACCTCGCATTATCTCTAATTTATTAATATTTTGATATTTTTTAATTTTTTTAATCTATTAAACTTCAGTTATGTGGCCTTGTCCACATCATGACCTTTTTTTTATCATACTTAAAAAAACTTTTTTATATCAAATTTAAATGAGTTTTATCCTTTTTTGTTCTTTATGATAGAAATTTTGATTTTTCTCTGCTTGTTTCTTATTTTGCTATTGTATATTCAGTACTTAATATTATTAAGGTTTTTTTTATTAGTTTACTTGAATTTAATATCCACTTTTATCGCATTCATTTTAATATAATATAAATAATAAATATAATTATTTCAATAGTAACTTTGACTCTATTGCTCATATTCTTAAATATAATTTTTCTTATCATATTAAAAAAAGGTCACATCTCAAATTCAAATATATCTTATTCTTCTATTTTCTCCATTGGACCACATTTTCAAAAATCATCTTATACTTTTAAACTTAACCTAGCAATACTCAATTCAAATATTAATCGTAAAAACTCTAATTGTTGCAGCAATATTTTAACTATTATTTTAAAATATATTTATTTATGTATAAAATATTTATTTGTCCGAATTGGAAACATTAATATAACCTCATTATATATATATATATATATTTTGATATAGAACTTATATAAAGTACTTCTTTATGAACTTGTTGAGCAATTAACTATCAATGTTTTGCTTTGCTGTCACTCTATTTTATCTACCAATATTATTTAAGCAATGTTTTTTGGGTTATAAAATATTTTTAAAAAATTGTAAGTTCTTGAAAATGATAAATGTTAATCCATTTTAACCAACTCAATATAGGAAGAAATTGTTCTCCACATAAATCCTCATATTATTTATTGTTTCCAAAGACTTTAATTTGCAGGAATATCTTATAAAATTTATGGTTATTTTTGTGACCAAGTATTAAAAACAAACAGTTAGGCATAAATACTTTTATCAAGATTCTTTAAAGATTTATCAGTTAATTTTACCTATTTAAAAATTGAATTTTATCTCGTTAGAGATTTTGGAATGAAGATTGGCCTAAATCAAGAAAAAAAATTGATACGCGATGGAAAAAACTTATCCGTACCGGATGTTTATATCCAACCAATAAACAAATAACACATGTCACTTTATTTAACTACGATTGTTAGTACTTAACCGTAGTTAAGTACTATATATTTTGCACATAACCTTTATTAAATATTAATATAAAAATACCCAACATCTTGAAATTCGCTTTGCATAATTACAGTATTACTAATCATGAAAAGGTTATCAAACTTAATCTTGNAAGGTTAGTTACAAAGCTTGATCAATTAATTAAAATTTGTCCCTACCATAATTTATTTCGTCCCTACCATAATTATACAAAAAAAATGTTAATTAAATTATACTACTAATAGAGATTTGTATCATAATTAAAAAATAATTCTTATTGAACTACTACTTCCATTAATTATGTTTCCATTTATAATTTAAATTTTTAATGTTGTCTTAAAATTGCCAAGTTGCTTTTTTTTTTTTTAACTTGCCAATTGATTTCACCTTATGCTTCACTACTCTCCTTTTAATATAATATAGATATAATATAGATAGATATAGATATAGAAATTTAATTACATCACATGTTTCTAAAAAAATTATTTTTAGCTCTAAAGTAAAATTTGTGACAAATATTTTTTCAATAGTAAGGGACCGTTGGATATGAACTGTTGATTTTGTAAGATACAAAATGTTTATTTAAATATTTTTTTCTTAAAAAAGAATACCCACCATAACTGAGTTATACACAAAATTTAATTAAAGATACCTATAATAATGTATATTGTTCACAAATAAGGTTAGATACAAAACCTGTACAAAATAAAGAATTATAATTTCAACTTAAAATTAGTGTATGAGATTTTCAACGAAATTTTAATTGATTTTTGCTCAAAAAAGGATTCCTACCGTAACTGAACACAAATTTAATTAAAGATACCTATAGAAAATCTTGGATTACTACTTTCATTAAATATTTTTCCATTTATAATTCAAATATTTTATGTTGTCTTAAAATTGCCAAGTGGCTTCATTTTAACTTGCCATTTGGCTTAACCACATTGCAAACTACTCTCCTTTTAATATAATATAGATTTTACAATTTTAAGATATATACATTTTATTACCAAAAAACAAATCAAAAATATCGAGCATTCTTTATCTATTCCGAAGTTTGCCATAGTTTTGGACGGAGTAAGTTGAGTTGTAAAGTCAATTCACGACAAAGAGTATCTTCAGCCACGCGCCCCAGTTCCACGTGTCAGCTAACTCTCGGCCTCCATATCTTTCAACTGAGTCCTGTCGTACACTTTGTACTTTCCGTCAGTCTTAAACAGAAAGCGCATTATCCAACACTGCTCCTGCGCGTGATTATTAATCAGATACTTAGATTTTTTCTTTCATGATAATGGATGAGGTCAGTTAAAGAAGCTTTAGGAAACTGTTGAGGAGTCGAAGACCTTTCCTATTGTAAGTTATAAAGATATCTTTTTTACCTTCTAAAATTATACTCCATTTCAGTTGTTATGGTACCAAAAATAAGTGATTCAAAATATTTATCATTTTAAAAAAATGAAGATATTAGTTAAATTTTTCTATTGTGTTCTTAGTATTAGTTATTTTAGAAAGTAAAGAATAATGATTACATAGCATAGAGAACCTAAATGTGAAGATAGCACTAAGGTAGACTAAAGGGCAGAACCAGATCTAGGATTGAAATTCTATGAGTTCAATTTTAAGGTTTTTAGTATTGAACCCGTTATATTTTTAAATCTATGAGTCAGATCTACTATTTATTTCAACTTTGGTGGATTTTTGCATATAAATTTTTACCCCATGTCAATAGTTTTGGGTCCAATTGAACCCAGCACTTTTACCTTACGTCCGCCCCTGCTAAAGGACAGTCTACTGCAAGACATCTCGCGTTCACGCAGGGTTCGGAGAGAGCCGCACCCCAAGTTTATATGATGTAGACAGCCTAACCTAATGTAAGCATTAATGACTGCTTTCCCGACTCGAGCCCCCAACATATAAGTCACTCGGAGACAACTTTACCATTGCTCCAAGGCTCCCCGTCAAAATAAGGGTATAGACTATAGTAGTCAAAAAGTCCTTCTTTTTAGTTTCTTAAGATACTTTTAAAAGAGAAACATGACAATTAAAATGGATCGGAGCGAGTAACAAGAGTTTCTTTTACCTTACTATGATAATCACTTATATGATAACCGTTCATAAAAAATGAGATTCATAATTTAAAATATAAGTGTATACGGTCAAAATGGGGCCTACCTGATTTTACTGTTTGATCGAGATAAGGGAGTTGCATCGGGGGTAGCCTCGTAATGAATCAGATCCGAGTTCGAAGACAAGGCATCGAGTCTGAAGATCGAAGTGTCCCTTGAGACCGAGGCCAGCAACAATCGAGATTAAGTATGACCGACTTCGAGTAAAGTACAATAACGGAAAGGCGAGATAATCGTAACCGGTCGAAGATCAAGGCGGAAATCTCGGAATAGATCAAATCAACGGCGGTTATTTGTACCAATCATGAGATTTACTTCCGTAGTTAGAATTGTACTATAATTAAGATTCCTCTAGTATATAAAGGGGATCCCCATTTGCAAACATCTTACATTCACGAATATCAAGGCAATATAATATTTCTTCCTCTATTCATCAACTTACTGCTCTTTAACTGTTCTTACTTCACTATTCTCGAGGGTTCATCAGCTCGAGGGCGTTGTCCAAGCATTGGTTTATTTTACATTCTTGTAAATTCACATCATTTATTTCTAAGTTAATCAATTAATATAAGTGAAATCACGTATCCTTAAAATCACATTACAAGTTTAATTGTTACCCGATTTTTAGGGCAAACAATAAGATAAGTTGCATGTTCTTACCGGTTAAAATACACTAATAATATAAAAAATATATAAATTAGAAGTCGTAATAGTAATATATTAGTGTCAATAAAAGAAATACTAGCAAAACAAAAAAAAACAAAAATAAAAATAAAAAATAAAGAGGGTACCCCAACAAGCACGGAAGTGAGTAGAGGTGAGGGGCAGAGAGAATCTAGAAAATGTGCTACAAATACCTATGTGTCTTTCATTTCACTTCCTCAAAAGCCCAGAAAATCTTTTAATATTATTATTCTTTTAGATTAGATACGCTGTTATATAACTATCAAATATAGCCAGCCAATTGGGTAAATAAATGATTGAAGCCAGGTGAAAGAAAAAGTATATGAGAATAACAAATAGACCACATGTTGACATTTTTTAAGTCATTGCAAAGACTTCATTTCCTGTAGAGAGAGAAAAAGAAAGAGAGAGAGAGATCTTAATCTTATCTGGGATCTCTCTTACATGTAGCTTCTTCTGATTGATTAGCAGAAGGGTACTTGTTTTTTTTAATATGTTGTTTTTATTTAATTATTGAATTGTTGGTTAAAGGGAGTTTCAGCTGGACACAGAGAATTCTCATTAAGGTTGTTGGGAGGAATTAGCAGATTTTTTTTGAGGTAATTCTCTTTATTCTCTCAGTTCTTCTATGTTGTTTACTCTTTTAAGTTTTCTTTTTGCTGTTTTGAGCTTCCAGTTTGGATTTGATCTATATGTTTCGATTACTAAAAAGGAGGAAATATAAGAGAATTGGATAATTGGACTGGAAATTTTCTGCTAATATTTCATACATTTGTTGAGTAAAAAATTGAACAAGGAATGTTTTTTTTTTTTTCATGAAAATAAGGAATTAATTTGTTTGACCAAAGTCAAGATAAGCCATAGATTGCGTTGCCCTCATTTCCAGAAATTGACTCGAAAATTTAGTAGGAGTACTTTTATTCTCATTTACTGTATTTTTTTAGTTTACTATATTGGAATTACTAGACAGTTACCTTATAGGTCATCTCAAACTGGTGTAAAAATTGTGACTGTTAATATTCTTTCCTTTTTACCCCTATTTTTCCTGTCAATTTTTTACTTCTTATTGATATACTTTGCGGTGATAGAACTGTAGAATCAGCCACTGATGCTTGCATTAGGGTGTGCTGTCTATATTACACCCCTTTGGGGAGCGGTACTTCTGTGGACCCTGCCTGAATGTGGGATATTTCGTGCACCGGGATGCTCTTTTTTATAATGCAGATAAATAAGTGCTGATAAAATTGGCGAATTTTTTCAAGCAAGTATACTGGCTCATTGAACTGAAATAAATTGGATTGCCTGCTTTCTTTATTGAGCTAGTCACTGTCATAATCTCCCCGGAAAATATGTTCTTGATTTTTATGCTCTAATTTAGAGTTCTTTAGTGTTTTGTTTGGTGTTTGATCATTTTACTATGATCATATATTTTCTACTCCTTGTATGAGTGCAGGAATGGGAACTAAAATACAATGCAAGACATATTTGCCAGGATTTTGCTCTATGACTGATCTAAATACCAACGGAACTAACATCCCATGGCTCGTAAATCATGAAAGTAAGTCAAGGAAAAGAAATCAGTGCACTGACTCAGTTTTGCCCCCGCAACCGGTTGATGGATATCTTGAATGTGACAAAGAAAAAGTGAAACAGACAATTTTGAAGCATGAGACAGTTTTCAGGCATCAGGTATTCAGACTTTTAATCACGTTCTCACTCAAATTGTTTCATTTTCTATATAGGGCTAACATAAAGAGATCATTTTTTCAACATTTTTTATGCTTTTAATGTGGTTTACCGATGCAGCTCCAAGAACTCCACCGGCTTTATAGAAGACAAAGGGATCTAATGAATGAACTTCAAAGGAATGAAATGCTTGACCATCCAATGAAGACATTCCAGTCAATTCCTCCATTGTCTCATTTTCCTTCATTGGATTCTATAGCTGGTCAGCTATCAACCACAGACACTGCTAAGAATCAATCCTCTTTTAATTTTGTAAAGAACGATAGTAGGTCCAGTCATTTCCCCTCCCAAGTCGCTAAAAGTTCAAAGGAATGTGAATCTCACCTGCCTAGTAGCAGTTTGTTCCAAAGGAAAATGTTTAACTCTAGATTTGCAGTTGATGGGAGCGTAAATAACGAATGGGGATTGCCTTGCATTCAAGGGAACCCTGTTGAGGAAATTTATCAGATCCCCCGAAGTAGAGATGCAAAGACACCTTTTGCCAGCGCTTTAGAATTTCATTCTGATGCTGATCTTGATAGAGCCATTTCCTCAAAAAGAACTGATCAACTGGCTGACTTGAATAAACCTTTACCACTTGAAGAAGCTTCTCCGTTGGTGCCGGATATAAATATAAGCAGCAGTACTTGCCTCGAGGATGACATCTATGATGGGGGGAAATTCTCTCCAACGTCAGTCAAGAAAAGGATCGGTGGAATTTGCCTCAACCAGCCGCCTCACAGGAATGGAGAAGAGCAGATAACTTCTAAATTAAATGTTGGTAAGATTGTTTTCATGATGTAAACCCTTCTTTTCAATTTTCAATTGTTTTAGTTGGCAGCCGTGAAACATCTTAACTGTCGCGGTTGGTTTTTACTTTCCATTTCTCATTTTATATAGTAGTTTGACTAGACAAGGAATTTTAAGTATCAATTTGACGTATACATTACATGAGTGGTAGTGGAACTAAATATTCAATAATAGTTGAAAATTTTATCTTGGTAGAAAAAACATCACGTCGACCTTTAAATTAGCAAAAGTTGTGAAAATTGTATATAGCAATAATACTAATGGAATGGTGTCAAACGTTTTTGGTCCCAAAATGCCAAAGAGGTGTTAAATAATTTGGGACAAATAGAGTAATATTTTAGGCAATCCTGTGATATACAGTTGCCAGACGTATTTTTGTGCTTACTTCCATGTACTTGAGAATGTTATCAATCTTCTCCCACTCAGACACATTTACATGCTTTATATGCATTGTGTGGACTACCTAATTTAAAGGGAAGAAAAGATTTATTGATAAGTGAGAATGCTGCAGCAATTTTGATTTTTATCTGAACTGTTGTGTTTGATGTTAATATCTTTGCTATCACCTCATATTTTGATCTCATTGCTACTTCTTGTTTCAGAGAAAAAGCAACGCGATAACAAATCTTCTGGAAGACTTGAAACTGCTGAAATTTTACCTAAAGCTTTTCAGTCACCGCAAGGTCATCAACTTTTCAGGCACTCTCTATTTAAGGAAACCAATACAGAACACCAGAGGAAGAAAACAATTTTTGGTGTAGAAATTCATGAAGAAAATCAAATGCAACCTGCTAGCTGTTCCAATGTGCAGACTTCCACTCATAAATCTCGACCACTTTCTCAGAGTTATACTGAACTCCTGCGGAACGTTGAGTCTTGTCAAAGCAACACGCATATGAGGATTGACAGGGAAACTTCCTGTGTATCTCGAACTGAAGCGTCTGGAAAAGCGCCGGTATCTGGAGATTGTCGAAGGAAGCAGGAAAACTCCCGGGAGACATTGCCTTGGTTAGTGGTGAAGTCACAGAAAAGTGTAGAGCAGACTAAAGGGAGGGAAAATTGTTATCACTTAAATCTAGACTCCTTGCAGAATAATTCTCAGCTGTTTTTCAGACGAGAAGACACAGCTGTCAATTCCTCTCAAATTATAGATCAGAGGCAGGGAACCATATCATCGAGATCTATTTTTGAAGTTAGTGACAGCACTAAAATAAGGACAATTTTTGGTGTTCCAATTTTCAGTGCCCCCACGGACTCGCATGCAGAAAGTGGGCTCTCAAACACCGCGTTTCCTAATGTTGACAATGTTACTGCCACGAAAATTTCAGGAGACGAGATTGTTTCTAGAAGTCAGGTGGAAGCCAAGGATTTTCTTCAAGAAAAGGGACTAAATGGTTGCATTTCTAGTCTAAGGCATCAAATTGATTTGAACTTGTCTTTAGATGAAGAAGAGGCTCCATCTGCACCTTCTCTTCCTCGGGCTGTGGTGAGGATTGCAACCACTGAGATAGATTTAGAGGCTCCAGCAATTCTTGAATATGAAGCGGAATTTGGGGAATCTAAACATACATTAGAAGAATCTAATAAATCGAATGAAGAAGCCATGAGGCTTGCTGCTGAGTCTATAATCTCCATCTCAATGTCCGGTGCAAATGGAGAAATGAATGATGCGTTGCAAACTGAAACTAGCGACTCCCTCAAATGGTTTGCTGAGTTGGTCTCCTCTCACTGTTGTGTTCAACAAGAATCCATTGCTAGAGAGATCTGCTCAGTTACAGCGTGCGATTTTGAAGAGGATCCCATTCCCAATGGCTTTGACTACTTTGAGTTTATGACACTCAAGCTGGAAGATATGAAGGAAGAAGAGTATTCCTATAAAATGCCGACATTGGAGAGCCATAACAATGAAGAAACAGTTGCCATTACCTTACCAAAACGGCCTCGAAGAGGGCAAGGAAAAAGGGGAAGGCAACGGAAAGATTTCCAGAGGGACGTTCTTCCTGGTCTTATTTCCCTATCTAGGTATGAGGTGAACAAGGATATTTTGAAATTCGAAGAACTGTTTAAAGCGAGTGGATCCTCTTGGCAGTCGACCATGTCACGTAGGAAAACCGGCAAGAGTGGTAGGGGAAGGAAGCGTTTAGCAAATGCCGATCCCTCCCCAACAATTCCTGCAGATTGCCCACCTCCAGTAAACCAGCCTTGTTCTGGTGAGCTGGGGCTTGAGGAAAAAAGCCTGACCGGTTGGGGAAAGAGAACGAGGCGCTTGCCAAGGCAGAGATATGTAAACGGTAATCTTGCTCTTCCTCTAAAGCAATGTTAATGTGTGGATTAAGCGCACATCATAGTTCAAACCCTGCTGCAGACAACGAGCGAGCCTGATATTTTAGTAGAAAAGGGTTTTGAGTTTCAATCCTGTGCTAATCGGCCCTCGGGGATTTTTCAGTTATCTCAAAATAATGTTGAGGAGGGGGTTGGTGGTGTGGAATGAGCACCAAGGTTCTTGCAGCTTCCCTAAAGGGATCTCATGACCTTTAGAGCTTATTTTTGTACATTTCTGTGTAAAACTTCAATGTTACTTTTCCTGCTTCCATTACACTCTTATAAGAGCATATTAATAATGCTACTTTTTTTTCCCCTTAAAGTGATTAATCTAATTAAAAATGAAATGCAGGTTGGTGGCCATGTTGGGTGGAATCTCCTTTCATTTTCTTCTTTTTCCTAAATTCATGTTTTTTTATTTGTTACATGAGGTTTAGAAGATGTTATATTTTTCCTGATTGCCTGAAATGAAAGGTTGAAACTTCATGCTTTTTAGAACATACTTTCCCTTCTATAGATGGTCACATGAAAAAGATACATTTCAACTTTCCCTTCTATAGATGGTCACATGAAAAAGATACATTTCAACCGGTCTAGCAAAGAGGCAGAGTGAAAATTTTAAGTTTGAGTTATGAATTCTAGCAAAAGCAGCTTATTGGGTTTATTATATATATTAAGCAGATTTTTACCACAAATACAGGGTCAACAAAAGACATGCTTGAGTTTGTACGCGGATTCAGGATCTAAACTTTATGAGTTCCTTCAACGATCTCAAATTTAAAGACAATAAGTTCACAGTCTGCAAGAAAGATGAAAACTTGATTATAGATATGCTCAAGCATAAAACACAAGAACCAAAATTAGAAAAACCTTATATATTACGAACCAATTTTCTTTTTTCTGTCAATATCACTAATTGTCAAATCAAAACAACACTATTAAACCATCACTTTGTCAATTAATGATCTAACGACCCTCAACATTTTCTAAATAATATTAATCAGATTTTTCATCGATGACTCTGGCATACGTGCCAATTAATAGTGTTGTTTTGATTTAACTTAAAAATTAATCCATCTCTCCCAACATGTATGACACTATCTTAATTTCGAGATGTTCCAAAATGTATGACTCTATTATTGTAATAGTATAATGTCACATAACTTTCGCAAGTTTTTACATTAATCAAATATTTGTAACAAAATCAAATTTTAATACCGGTACAATATCTTTTCCTTCATAGTTCATACTATCTATCACTTAAATTATTTTTGCCCGACACTTGTACGATATAGTAGTAAAGAGTTTCCCCTGTGAGGCACGGGCCCAATTCGAGAATACTATTTCTTCATTTATACATTTGCATATTTATTCATTCATTGTTGACTTATTCACATAAATTCACATCTCATAAATAATATTTAACTTATAGTAGTATAATGATACAACTTTTGCAACATTAAACTTATATTAACCGAACTGTCCTTAAAAACAATTATAGAAAAAGTGATTCTGACATTTTTAGTAGGAAATATTTCCTTCCACTCATACAATAAAACTGGTAAGGTTATTGTTTTTCCCTTTACTTTTCCTTCTTCACCTAACATAATTTCGTAAAATTAACCTAATTTATTTTTTTACTTAATCTATGACCACCTTTAAAAACATACATGAAATAAATTAGGTGTCCGGAAATTTTATTGAATATATGTTCTCGTATTTAAAAACATCATTTTTTTTACAGCCAAATACGTGATAATATATTTTCACACTCTGTAATATTGTTGGAATTGAATTATAGCTAGCGTGAGGTATCTCAAATTAAAGTTTGTATTCTTAATTTGGCGAAATAGGTAGCTTAAATTTGCAAAATAAAATAAAAAACCCGATAAAATTTCTTGTTTCCTGTCGGAGAGCTATGCAAGTAATTCTATTTTAAGATTGACTTGATTCAATAATTGGGGGTTTTACCTGGGGCATTGGTTAAATTAACACAATTTCTCTATCTTTTTCCATTTAAATTGATACTTTTTATTAGTTCCTAATTCTGGCAAACTTTGCAAGGGCAATTTTTTTTTTTCCAATTATTAGAGTACATTATTAGGTTGTAACAATAATGTTCTAGTTAGTTTTAAGGAAGTGCCTCCCAAAGGTTCTTTTAATACGACTCAAAAAGGAGAAAAAGAATAATTCCAATAAACAATATAGTGGCTTCTAATTATTCAACACTAATTTTGAACAATATTTAGTTCAGTAATTCATTTTCCATCTTGAACTTATTTTTTTACAATTACCACAATAAAGAGAAAGGTAAACTTTTATTTGAGAGGAAGAAGTAAAAATACATGACATCAACACGAAGAAAGCGCACAAGGAAGTCAACATAGAGCCCGAAAACTTTATTATACTCCATGTTTATTAATTTAATGACAGGATGAATAATCGAGACCTACAATTAGATATACAAAGTTAGATAGTGCATTTAGATACCAAGACCACGTGTCAGTGAGTTCTATCAGCAAAACAAAAGGCTGCAAATTGCTGTGTGTGCAAGTGCAATGGAATTTTAGCTAGCGTTTGGACATAAATTTAGTTGAAACTTGAAAAAATAATTTTTGAACTAGTTTTGAAAAATAATTTTTGGAAGTTGAAATTATGTTTGGACATGCATTTTATTTAAAAAAAATTTGAAGTTTTTTGAGTGAGAGAACAAGTTTCACCCAAAATCTACCCTAAACTAGATTTTGGGAACTTGAAAAATAATTTCAGAAAGTTTTCAAAAATAGATCATTAATCTATGAACAAACAATGTTTTCAAAAAAGATTTGAAAAAAACGGTGCCAAAATGTATGGCCAAACGGGACCTTAGTTGAGCCCACTTTTTCCAAAGGGGGTTGTGCTGCACTTCTTGGAATCGGGAAGGAAATCAACATTAGTGGTCCAGTGTATTTGTCCAAGGAGGGAAGGGTGAAATTCAAAAATAGCCATATTTACAAGTGGTCGTTGAAAAATAGCCACAGTTTCAAAAGCAATTGAAATTTAGCCACTTTTCAAATAAAGATAAATTTGAACGAAAACATTGTTCAAAATCCGAAAACTATTCCAGCATATTATACTGGAACTCCAGTATAATATACTGGAATTTCAGTATAATATACTGGACTTCCAGCAAATTATACTGTACTGGTCCAGCATATTATGCTAGAAGTTCATACACAAGTGGTTCAATCTCCAGTATATTATGCTGAACTTTTCGTGTGTTGGAGTTCCAGCATAATATGCTGGAAGTTCATACACACGTGCACCAATCTCCAGTATACTATCCTGGAACTTTCTGTGTTGCAGCAAAGTAGTGGCTATTTTTCAATGACTTTTCAAACGCTGGCTTTTTCAAATTACCTGTCCAAAAACTGACTAGCCCATACTATTTTGACAGAAGGGAAAGGTACGTACAAAGCCTATAGGTACAACAACAGCAAAACATAGATAAACGCAAAATAGCAAAAATACCCCGTGATAAAACAAGCATATTGACCAAGAGTTGCTTGTATTCCCTCTTATTAAGAGGTAGAAATAAGTCAAATGAATATGCTAAATTTATTATCTCGTTAAATCGTGTCACATAAAATGATAAAGGCATTGTTTACCCGTAAAATGGTGAATTATGAGACCTAGGCAACCTACTGCTCTGATACCAACTTGTCACAATCCGGATTTCCCACCGTTGGAACCGTGATGGCGCCTAACATCGCACTCGCTAGGAAAGCCAACGTTGGAGTTCTATTCACCTTTTTCCTTTACCTTTTATACTTAAAGTTTACAAAACTAAATCAACAGGAATAAACGCGGAAGTAAATAATAAAATGGCCAACTATATACTATTAATAATGCCGAAACTATTACCACCTAGAAACCTGTGTCACAATCCACGAACATACTACGAATTACTACAAATACTGGTCTGAAAGGAATTACATATGTCTCGAAAGAAAAGAAAACAGGAAAGTAGAAACATAGAAGGGGACGCCAGGGCCTGCGGACGCCTTGGGTCTCCTAGATGAATGCCTGCAACCGACCCATCGATCAACCACAACCAGCTACAAAATCTGCACAGAAAGTGCAGAGTGCAGTATCAGTACAACCGACCCCATGTACTGGTAAATGCCGAGCCTAACCTCGACGAGGTAGTGACGAGGCTACGGCGGGACATTTACAATATAACCTGCAACAATATAATAAAGCAAAAAGGAAATATAGAACGAATTGGAACAGTAACTTGCAACAAAATAAATACGGAAACCAAATATCTTGCCAGTACTCAGCTATAACCAATCCTTAAGAGAGTTACAATACTACAGGAATACATCACAGCAGAAGAAGAATACATAAACAACAAATGATGCGACGCGCATCCCGATCCCACTATATCATCAGTAACAATATGAACATTTACCCTTATTACTCCTGTTGCGGCGTGCAACCCGATCCCACCTGTCCACCCTTATTGCTCCTCAATATGTCACCCTTATTGGTCCTGTTGCGGCGTGCAAACCGATCCCACCTGTCCACCCTTATTACTCCTGTTACGGCACGCAATCCGATCCTACCAGATAATTATATTTCACCCTTATTCCTCCTTAATATATCACCCTTATTCCTCCTGTTGCGGCGTGCAACCCGATCCCACCATATTAGTACCAATCACACAATAAGAACAAGTATTTCACAATTTAGTTCAAAACCCTCCACAATATTTATGCCTCAAACCAAACCAAACGGGAATCTATTTTATGAAACTTCATCAATTAATACTACAGAACGAGACCAACCAAAATGTACCATGAAACACCAATAAGCCATCTTAAACCAATAATGCAATACAAGGAAACTACGGAACAATTGATATCTTTAGTAAAGGAAACAACATTTAACAAGAAGCAATTAGCCATGGAAGCACAAATCAGCATGTAACAGTTAAGACAAGAAGATAATATATTAGGAACGGGGAAGGGAACAGGCTAAACAGATAATTTGGCGGCGCATAGGTACTTGTCACATCACCTATACGCCACACACATGGATTTTCACATAGCAATTAAGTCGAGGATCCCTAATCCCTCAAGTCAAAGTTAGGCACAACAATTACCTTAATCCAACGGCCAATTCAAAGATTAATTACCGCTTTTCCTCTAGATTCCACCTCCAATCCACTCGTATCTAGTCATAATTAACTTAATAACATCAATTATCACTAAAGAAATCAATTCTAGTGCATAAGTGTAAGTTTCCCAACATTTTCCCCAAAAAGTCAAAAACCGACCCCGAGCTCGCTTGGTCAAAACTCGAAGTTCGGAAACCTGATTACCTATTCACCCCCGAGCCCGGATATACAATTGATTTTGGAATCCGACCTCAATTTGAGGTCTAAATCCCCAAAATTTGAAATTCCTAAGTTCTACCCAAAAAACACCCAATTTCACCATGAAAAACCCTAGATTCTATAATGAAATCTTATAAAAAGATGCAAAAGATTGAAAGAAATGAGTTAAGAATCATTTGCCTATGATTTAGGGAACTAGCCTATGAAAAATCGTCTCTTGGGGTTTAGGTTTTGAAAATGGGTGAATGAATGAAAATCCTGTCTAAGTCCAAAACTTATCAGCTGCATATGTCGCATTTGCGAGAAAGGTATCGCAAATGCAAACCCCTCGCATTTCAGCTACCTTCGCATTTGTGAAGTCCTAGTCGCAAATGCGAACATGGACTTCCGCAAATGCAGCCTTTTTCTTCGCAATTGCGAACTACCCAGTCCCCTCTCTTGCTTCGCAAATGTGATCATTTTTTGCAAATGCGAGGCTCGTATTTGCGAGCCCAACCTCGCAATTGCGAAGTCTGCAGATCTGAAGCATACCAGCAATTTTTCTTAAGTTCAAATAACTCCGTAGCCTATCCGAAACTCACCCAAGCCCTCGGGGCTCCAAACCAAACATGCACACAAGTCTTAAAACATCATACAAACTTGCTCGCGCGATCAAATCGCCAAAATAACACCTAGAACTATGAATTTAACACCAAATTGCATGAAATTATCAAGAAAGTTCAAAAGTTCTATTTCCTCAACCAAAGGTCCGAATCACATCAAATCAGTCCAGTTTCTCACCAAATTTCACATATAAGACATAAGTATCATAACAGAGCTATACCGGGTTCCGGAACCAAATACGGACCCAATACCAACGAGATCAACTATTAACCATTTTCTCAAAACCATTATAATTTCAGTTTAACAATTTTAATCAAAAATTCACTTCTCGGGCTAGGGACCTCGGAATTCGATTCCGGGCATACGTCCAGGTCCCATATTTTACTACGGACCCACCCGGGCCATCAGAACATGGGTCAGGTCCATTTACCCAAAACTTTGACCAAAGTCAACAAAAATTAACTTTTTAGGCCAAAAATTATTAATTCTTAAATTTTTCACATAAAAGCTCAGGATACACGCTCGGACTGCGCACACAAATTGAGGAGGAATAAAATAAGGTTTTGAAGACCTCAAAATACGGAATCGAGTTCTAAAACGTAAGATGACCCTTTGGGTCATCACATTTTCCACCTCTAAAACAACCATTCGTCCTCGAACAGACATAAAAAAGTACCTGAGCCGGCGAAAAGATAGGGATATCTGCTCCACATATCGGACTCGGACTCCCAGGTAGCTGACTCAATAGGCTGACCTCTCCATTGCACACGAACCGAAGGATAACTCTTGGATCTCAACTGACGAACCTGCCAGTCTAGAATTGCTACCGTCCTCCTCGTAGGTCAAATCATTGTCCAACTGGACAGTACTGAAATCTAACATGTGGGATGAATCGCCGTGATACTTCCGAAGCGTAGACACATGACATACTAGATGCACCGCTGATAAGCCTGGTGGCAACGCAAGTCTGTAGGCCATCTCTCCCACTCGATCAAGGATCTCAAAAGGCCCGATAAACCTAGGGCTTAACTTGCCCTTCTTCCCAAATCTCATCACACCCTTCATGAGTGACACCCGAAGCAATACTCTCTCTTCGATCATGAATGCCACATCACGAACCTTACGGTCGGCATAACTCGTATGCCTGGATTGATCTGTACAAAGTCTATCCTAAATGATCTTAGCCTTATCCAAGGCATTCTGTACTAAATCTGTACCCAATAACCGAGCCTCCCCCGGCTCAAACCACCCAACCGGCGTTCGACACCGTCTACCATATAATGCCTCATAGGGAGCTATCTGGATGCTCGACTGATAACTGTTGTTGTTGGCAAACTCCGCTAACGGCAATGTCACGACTCGAATTTCCCCCCGTCGGGACAGTGATGGTGCTTAACATCGCACTCGCTAGACAAGCCAATGTTAGAGTTATAATCACCTTTTTCCTTTACTTGTTATAATTAAGACCAAACAAAACTAAATCAACAGAATTAAACGCGGAAGAACATAATTAACTGATCATCTTTATACTATTAATTGAAAAACCGAAACAGTCACCACCCAGAAACTGGTGTCACAACTCACGAACTTTCTACAGATTACTACAAATACTGGTCTAAAAGAAAAGAATACATCTGTTTCGAAAGAAAATAAAATAGAGATATAGAAAGTAGAAGGGGACCGTTACATCCCGTGAATTTAACAACAATGACACCGTTATATACATTTTGATATGGTATTTATATTGAATGAAACATTTCTGTAAAAAGTTTGAAAAATATAATTTTATATAGTTATTAATATTATTACTTTCGAATATATTTTAAATTATTCGTATAATATGAGAAAGTTTATGAGAAGGAACTTATAGTGAATTAGTAAGTGGATTTGTTCAAAACATGAGCATAAATGATTTAGCTGCTTTGATTGGTGAAACACATGACACATCTTTCCACATTGAACCTCTAATTAATTGCTTATCTTAATACAATCAAGACGTTTCCGTTTCTTGTTCTTTAGAAAACCTTTAACATAAGGGCCACTAAGTTGTACTGCATTGATGCTCTAATGAAAAAAAACAAATTAATCAAACTATAGATCCTACTAGAAATTCCTAATTCAAGTTGCAAATTAAAAAAAAAGTAAAAAATTGAAAACATTAAAATGGTAATTGAAGAGACATATATATATATANACAATACTATTTTCGAGATTATAAGTATTTATGGTATTACAAACAAGTGATAAGTAAATTCGTGGAGGTGAGAGGGTAAGCAAATCGGAGAAAATAAGTTTCGTTGAACTTTGACAATTTGGAATAAAATACGATCCAAGCTATAATACCTCGTATTTATGGGCTAATAATATACCACATGACCATGATAGTAAAGTATATTATAGTAAGGTGTATAAAGTGTATTAAAAGTGAGTAGTATTTTAAGTAATTTGAGATAATTCTTAATTATGCGGGGTAAATTGGTAATTATCTAAAATGGTTGGGATAGGACACCACGTGGCAGCACCTCCAATTCCAAATTTGGTGACTCTTAGAGCCTGTTTGGAAAGCCGCATTGGAAATGGATTTGGGTGTAATTGGGTGTAATTACACAGTTTGGCATGTTTGTTTGGCCAAGTAATTACTTGGTCAGCATGGAATTGGGTGTAATTGGAGGGGTGTAATTACATTCTCCAATTCTCAAGGGGGAGGTGAGAATTGGTGGTAATTACACAGTGTAATTACAAGGTTGCCTTTTAGTTTCTTTTCTCTTTATTTTTATCGTAATTTATTTTCTTTGTAACTTTTTATTTCTATTATTTTAATTTTTTAATTTTATTTTTACTTTTTAATTTATTTATTTAAAATATATTTTTCCTTTTACATTATTTATCTTTTATTTCTCTACCTTTACTTCTTGTGATTCCGCGTAATTGCTTATATTTTATTTTTTATTTATTTTATTATTCTATTTTTTGAAACTACACCTCCTAACATTAGAAGTAATGAGTCATTAACAAACTTGGCATATAATGAGTGATGCAATTAAAGTGGAGTTCCGTTGTTGAATGTGGTTATAAACTTATTATGTTTCATAATCTTAAGTTGTAATGGAACTTATTATTATTATTATTATTATTATTATGTTGGAATTTGACATATGTTAAACTATTTTTTATTTTATTTTTTGGATTTTGAAATTGTGTTATTTCATGGTTCCAATTTACTTATTTTAGTAGTATTGGCTCACATTGCATGTTGTTCATTTTTAGTTAGAATTGATAGATTAATTTTGTCAAATATTTGAATAATGTTATGACATTATATTTATAAATATTAATTTATTTTATCAATCATGAATTCCATGATGTTCTTACAAAACGTATGTTTTTAGTTTTTGTAAGTATCTAAACTACATATTATTAATTTGGAAAATATATTAATTATTTTTACAATATTAGTTATAAATATATGATTACTAATTAATGTATATTCACGAAAAAATATATATCTTAAACACCAAATATAATATCATTTATACTTATAAAAATTTATAGGCATATATTTATTATATTAACTTTTAAATTTTGATAATCACTTTATTTAAAATTTAATTTAACTGTATAATTACACTTGTGCAACCAAACACTAAACTTGTAATTATAATGTAATTACACTATGACAAACAAACAGGCCGTCGTAATTACACAACTGTGTAATTACTAGGTTGTGTAATTACTACCCTAGTAATTACACCAATTCCAATTACTTGGTGGCTTTCCAAACAAGACCCTTGGTGCTTTTTGTAACGTGGCATTCAGAGAAATGAGGTTGTTTGATCGTAGAATAGTCTCCAAGCCCTAGCATATCCATACTATTTTCTTGATTGAAGTCACCGTGAACTTCCACGAGTGAATTTAGATATTGAATATTCAATTGTGTTAGCTGCTCTTCTTGCTCATCAGGATACAAATACGATTGCCCCCTACCAGTATATAGGTCTGAAGATAGGTTTTTGTTGTGAAAACTATTTACCAGATCATAGCTCGAATCTCCAATCAAATCCTGATTGACAATTTGTCCATGAAACTGCGATGCAGAGTCTCCAAAAGAATACTGATAAATTAAAACAAAGAAGCAAAGTTTAGCACATCATTGAAGAATAAGGAAGCCTGGTAAATAAAAGGATGAGAAACAAGAGCAAGGAGAAGATAAAATAAAATTTCCAAATTCAGACTCTAAGTAAAAGATTGGAGTTGTCGTGACACATGCTCATGAACACATTCTTAAATTGTCTAAAATAGGTACTTATTTGCCACAAGAAACGGGCAGCATTCAATTTAATGAAAGAAAATATAATATAGCATACAGAAAGACAAAACGAGGAGCGAAGGGTGAGGGATTGTCAAGAGAATCGGCTCAGGTTTATTAAAGCTATCCTTTTTTTTTTGGCATGATCCAAGTTATACAGAAGAAACGAGCAAACGTACAGTTTTTATAAACAACTCTATTCATAGAAATACTAGGAGTCTCTATGTTCTTGATTTCCGATGTGACATATTATTATATCTTCTATTCATGGGTCTCAGAATAATACGCAGTTGATAAAGGTTATTCGAAAGAAATATTGAGATTATTAACATGTTTTCATGCATTGCATTAATTTATACATGTACATTGACCCATGACCAGATGACGTTATATACGCGTATATATGTATTTGGGATATGGGAAAAGGTTACGGCATTATATACGCACCACCACCTGGTCAGCTGGTATACGATGATGATTTTGCCCACAGTGGCTGAGATGATATGATGGGATGCCCTCAGAGGCTTCATGATGTTATGTACGTACATACCTATGCATTACATGACATTTATACGCATATGCATGATACTATTATTATTTCATGATTTACAGAGTTATCCAGATTTACAGGTTGAGTCCTTTACTCCATGTTTCTTCCATGTCCTTAATTGATGTTGACTTACTGTTATGTTTCAGTTCCGCCTTACATACTCGGTACATTATTCGTACTGACGTCCTTTTGTTGGGGACGCTGCATTCATGCCTGCAGGTATAGATAATCAGTTTGACGAGCTCTCATAGTAGACGAGATTGGCATTCACCGAAGGATCGCTAAGACTCCACCTCATTCGGAGTGCAACCGAGTGTACGAGTCATCGTATCAGAGTTTTGCTACAGACTAATGGGTAGGCCGTTACCCTGTCCCATCTATGTCAAATAATCTTACAGGCTTTGTAGACACAGGTTTATTATGTACAGTATGTCAATGTCAGAGGCCTTGATGGCCCATATGTATTCATGTTTTGTGAACGATGGTTCATTGATATAACATTTGCGCACTTACAATTGTACATTACGAATTGTGGCCATGTTGGACCATGATAGTTACAAAAGGAATGAACGAGTTACAGAGTGGTTCGCTCGGGCCAGTTTGGCACCGGGTGCCAGCCACGCCTCCCAAGGTTTGGGGCGTGACAGGGATGCTAGGGCCTGCGGACGCCTGGAGGACTACCTTGGGTCTCCTGACTCAACCGACCTCTCGATCAGCCACTATCTGCTCCGAAATCTGCACAGAAAGTGCAAAGTGCAGTATCAGTACAACCGACCCCATGTACTGCTAAGTGCCGAGCCTAACCTCGACGAAGTAGTGACGAGGCTACGGCGGGGCATAAACAATTTATATCCTGCAACAGTTTACAATAGGGCAAAAAGAAGATACAGAATAAAATATGACAGTAACTGGCGTTAAATCCAGCCGTTCTACCAATACTCAGCTATAACTAATCCTTAAGAGAGTTTCAACACCACAATAACGATTCTCAGCAAAAGAAGGATACATGAACAACAAATGATGCGATGCGCATCCCGATCCCACCATATTATCAATAACTATACGAGCATTCACTCTTATTACTCCTTGTTGCGGCGTGCAACCCGATCCCACCAGTCCACCCTTATTACTCCTCAATATATATCACCCTTATTCCTCCCGGTGGCGCGCAACTCGATACCACCTGTCCACCCTTATTACTCATTGTTGCGGCGTGCAACCCGATCCCACCAGACAATCACATTTCACCCTTATTCCTCCTGTTGCGGCGCGCAACCCGATCCCATCATATGAGTACCACTCACAAAAATAAAACAAGTATTTCACAGTTCCCCTCAAAATCCCCACAACATTTATACCTCAAATCATAACAACGGGAGAGCTATACCATTATGAAACTTCAACAATTAATACCACACAGCGAGACCAACCAAAGTGTACCATGAAGCACCAATAAACCAACAATATAGTATAACGAAATTACGGAACTATTAACACCTTCAATAGAGAGAACAACAGTTAACATGAAGCAGTTAGACGTGGACGCCTTTATAATCAAGTAGCAGTTAAGACATGAAAGCAATATGTTGGGAAACGGGGAAGGGAACATGCTAAAAAAGTAATTTAGCGGCGCATAGGTACTCGTCACCACACCTATACGCCACACACATGGAATTTCACATAGCAAATTAAGTCGGGGATCCCTAATCCCTCAAGTCAAGGTTAGACCAAACACTTACCTCAAGCCAACGGGTATTTCAAAGCTCAATTACCGCTTTAACTATCGATTCCACCACCAATCCACTTGTATCTAGTCATAATTAACTTAATAACATCAATAAATGCTAAAGAAATCAATTCCAATGCGTAATTATAGGTTTCCCAACATTTTCCCCAAAAAGTCAAAACCCGACCCCGGGCCCGCTTGGTCCAAACTCAAAATTCGGACCAAAACCCGATTACCCATTCTCCTCCGAGCCGAGATATACTATTGGTTTTGGAATCCGACCTCAATTTGAGGTCTAAATCCCCAAATTTCGAAATCCCTAATTTATCCCTAATCCGACCTCAGTTTAGGTTTTGAAAAATGGGAGAATGAATGAAAAATCCCGTCTAAGACCCTTTTACTCAGCTGCAGATGTCGCAATTGCGACCCGAGCTTCGTAAATGCGAAGTTCCCCACACTTCTGCTGCCTTCGCATCAGGGACCTCCGCAAATGCGACAAAAATATCGCATTTGCGATCACACCCCTTCCCATACTCCCTTCGCAATTGCGAAGATATGTTCGCATTTGCAAACTCTATTGGCCCAGGCCTTCTTCGCAATTGCGATAAAGACCTCGCAATTGCCATGCCTGCTTTGCTCACATTTGCGATGCCTGATCTCGCAATTGCGAGATCAGAGGCCTGCAACAAATACCAATTACACCAGCAATTCTCCAAGTTCCAAAATCATTCCGTAGTCTATCCAAAACTCACCCGAGCCCTCGGGGCTCCAAACCAAACATGCACACAAGTCTTAAAACATCATAAGAACTTGCTCGCCCGATCAAATCGCCAAAATAACACCTAGAACTACGAATTCAACACCAAAACACATGAAATTTTCAAGATAGTTTTAAAACTTCTATTTTCTCAACCAAAGGTGGAATCACATCAAATCACTTCCATTTTTCACCAAATTTCACAGATAAGGTTTAAATATCATAATAGACTTGTACCGGGCTGCGGAACCAAAATACGGGCCCGATACCAACAAGATCAAATCTTTTGAGATATTGCATTTTAAGTCTTATCAGTTTCTTTCAAAAATTCATTTCTTGGGCTAGGGACCTCGGAATTCGAGTTCAGGCATACGCCCAGGTCCCATATTTTAGTACGGACCCTCCGGGACTGTCGGAACACAGGTCCGGGTCCATTTACCCAAAATATTGACCGAAATCAACTAAAATCAACTTTTAAAGGAAAAATTATTATTTCTTAAACTTTTCACATAAGGGCTTTTGGGATACACGCCCGGACTGCGAATGCAAATCGAGGGGAGCTAAAATGAGGTTTTCAAGCCTCGGAACACGAAATCGGATTCTAAAACAGGAGATGACCTTTTGGGCCGTCACATTCTCCACCTCTAAAACAACCGTTCGTCCTCGAATGGACATAGAAAAGTACCTGAGTCGGTGGAAATATGGGGACATCTGCTCCTCATATCGGACTCGGACTCCTAGGTAGCTGCCTCAATAGGCTGACCTCTCCACTGCACACGAACCGAAGGGTAACTCTTCGATCTTAACTGAAGAACCTGCCGGTCTAGAATAGCTACCGGCTCCTCCTCGTAGGTCAAATCCTTGTCCAACTGGACAGTGCTGAAATCTAACACGTGGGATGGATCGCCGTGATACTTCTGAAGCATGGACACATGAAAGACTGGATGCACAGCTGATAAACCTGGCGGAAACGCAAGTCTGTAAGCCACCTATCCCACTCGATCAAGGATCTCAAAAGGCCCGATGAACCTAGGGCTTAGCTTGCCTTTCTTCCCAATCACGCCCTTCATATGCGACACCCGAAGGAACACTCTCTCTCCGACCATGAATGCACATCACAAACCTTACGGTCGGCATAACTCTTCTGCCTGGGCTGAGCCGTACGAAGTGTATCCTAAATGATCTTAACCTTATCCAAGGAATTTTGTACTAAATCTTTACCCAATAACCGAGTCTCCCCCGGCTCAAACCATCCAATCGGCGATCAACACCGTCTACCATATAATGCCTCATAGGGAGCCATATGGATGCTCGACTGATAACTGTTATCATAGGAAAACTCCGCTAACGGCAATGTCACGACCCAGATTTCCCACCGTCGGGATCGTGATGGCGCATAACATCGCACTCTCTAGGCAAGCCAATTTAGAGTTATAATCACTTTTTCCTTTACTTGTTATATTTAAAACTAAACAAAGCTAAATAAATAGAATTAATTGGAAGAACATAATTAGCTGATCATCTTTATACTATTAACTGAAAAACCGAAAAGTCACCACCCAGAAACTGGTGTCACAACTCACGAACTTTCTACAGATTACTACAAATACTGTCTGAAAGAAAAGAATACATCTGTCTCGAAAGTAAATAAAATAGAGATATAGAAAGTAGAAGGGGACGCCAGGGCCTGCGGACGCCTCCATTACTACCTTGGGTCTCCTGACTGATGTATCAGCAACCGACCTCTCGATCAGCCACTACCAACTCCGAAATCTGCACAGGAAGTGCAGAGTGCAGTCAGTACAATGGACCCCATGTACTGGTAAGTGCCGAGCCTAACCTCGACGAAGTAGTGACAAGGCTACGGCGGGGCATAAACAATATATATCCTGCAACAGTTTACAATAGGGCAAAAAGAAGATACAGAATGAAATATGACAGTAACTGGCATTAAATAAACACGGAACACAGTCGTTTTACCAATACTCAGCTATAACCAATCCTTAAAAGAGTTTCAACACCACAATAACGAATCTCAGCAAAAGAAGGATACATGACCAACAAATGATGCGGCACGCATCCCGATCCCACGATATTATTAATAACTATATGAGCATTCACCCTTATTACTCCTTGTTGCGGCGTGCAACCCGATCCCACCAGTCCACCCTTATTACTCTTCAATATATATCACCCTTATTCCTCCTGATGCGGCGGGCAACCCGATCCCACCTGTCCACCATTATTACTCCTTGTTACGGCGTGCAACCCGATCTCACCAGACAATCACATTTTACCCTTATTCCCCCTGTTGTGGCGCGCAACCCGATCACATCATATCAGTACCAATCACAAAAATAAAACAAGTATTTCACAGTTCACCTCAGAATTCCCACAACGTTTATACCTCAACTCATAACAACGGGAGAGCTATACCATTGTGAAACTTCAATAGTTAATACTACACAGCGAGACCAACCAAAGTGTACCATGAAGCACCAATAAACCAACAATATAGTATAACGAAACTACGGAACTATTAACACCTTCAATAGAGAGAACAACAGTTAACATGAAGAAATTAGACATGGAAGCCTTTATAAGCAAGTAGCTGTTAAGACATGAAAGCAATATGTTGGGAAACGAGGAAGGGAACATGCTAAAAAAGTAATTTGGCGGCGCATAGGTACTCGTTACCACACCTATACGCCACACACATGGAATTTCACATAGCAAATTAAGTCGGGGATCCCTAATCCCACAAGTCAAGGTTAGACCAAACACTTACCTCAAGCCAACGGGTATTTTAAAGCTCAATTACCGCTTTACCTCTCGATTCCACCACCAATCCGCTCGTATCTAGTCATAATTAACTTAATAACATCAATAAATGCTAAAGAAATCAATTCCAATGCATAATTATAAGTTTCCCAACATTTTTCCCAAAAAGTAAAAACCCGACCCCAGGCCCGCTTGGTCCAAACTCAAAATTCGGACCAAAACCCGATTACTCATTCTCCCCCAAGCCGAGATATACCATTGGTTTTGGAATCCGACCTCAATTTGAGGTCTAAATCCCCAAATTTCGAAGTCCCTAATTTCTACCCAGAATTCCCCAATTCTACCATGAAAAACCCTAGATTCTAGGATGAAATCTCGTGAATAGAAGTAAAATATTGAAAGAAATGAGTTAAGAATCATTTACCTATGATTTGGGGAAGAACTAGTCTTTGGAAAATCGCCTCTTGAAGTTTAGGTTTTGAAAAATGGGAGAATGGATGAAAAATCTCGTCTAAGACCCTTTTACTCAGCTGCAGATGTCGCAATTGCGACCTGAGCTTCGCAAATGCGAAGTTCACCACATTTCTGCTGCCTTCGCAATTGCGAAGGTAGTGATCGCAATTGCGATCAGGGACCTCCGCAAATGCGACAAAAAAATCGCATTTGCTATCACACCCCTTCCCAGACTCCCTTCGCAATTGCGAAGATATGTTCGCATTTGCGAACTCTGCTGGCCCAGGCCTTCTTGGCAATTGTGATAAAGACCTCGCAATTGCCATGCCTACTTTGCTCGCATTTGCGAAGCCTGATCTCGCAATTGCGAGATCAGAGGCCTGCAACAGATACCAGTTACACCAGCAATTCTCTAAGTTCCAAAATCATTCCGTAGCCTATCCAAAACTCACCCGAGCCCTCGGGGCTCCAAACCAAGCATGCACACAAGTCTTAAAACATCATAAGAACTTGCTCGCACGATCAAATCGCCAAAATAACACCTAGAACTACGAATTCAACACCAAAACACATGAAATATTCAAGATAGTTTCAAAACTTCTATTTTCTCAACCAAAGGTCCGAATCACATCAAATCACTTCCGTTTTCACAAAATTTCACAGATAAGGTTTAAATATCATAACGGACATATACCGGGCTCCGGAACCAAAATATGGGCTCGATACCAACAAGATCAAATCTTTTGAATTATTGCATTTTCAGTCTTATCAATTTCTTTCAAAAATTCATTTCTCGGGCTAGGGACCTCGAAATTCGATTCCGGGCATACGCCCAATCCCATATTTGCTACTCCCAAGTAGCTTCCTCAACAGGCTGACCTCTCCACTGCACACGAACCGAAGGGTAACTCTTCGATCTCAACTGACGAACCTACCGGTCTAGAGTAGCTACCGGCACCTCCTCGTAGGTCAAATCCTTGTCCAACTGGACAATGCTGAAATCTAACACGTGGGATGGATCACCGTGATACTTCCGAAGCATGGACACATGAAACACTGGATGCACGACTGATAAACCTGGCAGCAATGCAAATCTGTAAGCCACCTCTCCCACTCGATCAAGGATCTCAAAAGGCCTGATGAACCTAGGTCTTAGCTTGCCCTTCTTCTCAAATCTCATCACGCTTTTCATAGGCGACACCTGAAGCAACACTCTCTCTACGACCATGAATGCCACATCACGAACCTTACGGTCGGCATAACTCGTTTGCCTTGACTGAGCTGTACGAAGTCTATCCTGAATGATCTTAACCTTATCCAAGGCATCCTGTACTAAATTTGTACCCAACATACGAGCTTCCCCCGGCTCAAACCATCCAACCGGCGATCAACACCGTTTACCATACAATGCCTCATAGGGAGCCATCTGGATGCTCGTCTGATAGCTGTTGTTGTAGGCAAACTCCGCTAACGGCAAAACTGATCCCAAGAACCTACAAAGTCAATAACATAGGCGCGGAGGATATCCTCTAAAATCTGAATAGTACGCTCGGACTGTCCGTCCGTCTGAGGATGAATTGCTGTGCTCAACTCGACCCACGTACCCAACTCACACTGTACTGCCCTCCAGAAATGCGAGGTAAACTGCGTACCTCGGTCAGAAATGATAGACACGGGCACAACATGAAGATGAGCGATCTCCGAGATATAGATCTCAGCCAACCGCTCTGAAGAAAAGGAAACTGCCACAGGAATGACATGTGCTGACTTAGTCAGCCTAACCACAATAACCCATATTGCATCGAACTTCCTCTGAGTCCGTGGGAGTCCAACAACGAAATCCATAGTGATACGCTCCCACTTCCACTCAAGAATCTCAATCTTCTAAAGTAAACTACCAGGTCTCTGATGCTCGTACTTTACCTGTGAGAATTCAAACACCGAGCTACATATGAAACAATATCCTTCTTCATCCTTCTCCACCAATAATGCTGCCGCAAGTCCTGATACATCTTGCGGCGCCCGGATGAATAGAATTCCGGGAACAATGGGCCTCCTCTAGAATCAACTCACGAAGTCCATCCACATTAGGCACAGAAATTCGACCCTACATCCTCAAAACGCCGTCATCTCCAACTGTAACCTGCTTGGCATCTCCTTGCCACACTGTGTCCCTATGGACAAGCAAATGAGGGTCATCATACTGCCGATCTCTAATACGCTCAAATAATGAAGACCGAGCGGATGTACAAGCTAGAACACAGCTGGGATCAGAAACATCCAAACTCATGAACTGATTGGCCAAAGCCTGAACATCCAAAGAAAGCAGTCTCTCTCCGACTGGAATATATGCAAGGCTACCCATACTAGCCGACTTCCTACTCAAAGCATCAGCCACCACAATGGCCTTCCCGGGATCATACAAGATGGTGATATCATAGTCTTTCAATAGCTCTAACCACCTTCTTTACCTCAAATTAAGCTCCTTCTACTTGAACAGATACTGCAACTGCCGCGAAGCATATGCAATAACCTTGCCATTCTGCATCAACACCGCACCAAGTCCAATATGAGATGCGTCACAATATACTGTATATGGCCCTGAACCTGTGGGTAACACCAACACCGGCACCGTAGTCAAATCTGTCTTGAGCTTCTGAAAGCTCGCCTCACACTCGTCTGAACATCTGAAAGAGGCACCCTTCTGGGTCAACCTAGTCATTGAGGCTGCTGATCACGGCCAACCCTGCACTACTATTAAGTAGCGAGAGAGGTCGAAGCAGCTTTTACCCAATTTAGTGTCGGGATCGAATTCCACAGAGAGCTAGATATCGGAGTCGGGTTTCTATCTAATTTAGAGTTGTGTGTTTGCTCCAAATTGCACTTCTAAACATTTTTGGGTTTTTGTTTAAGTTCTAATTTTATCAACTACGAAGCTAATTTAAACTAGAATAAGCTATGAATGAGATATTACGGGTTGTTCAAATGGTTAAAAGGCACTAGGGTAGTGACTTTCGCCTAGGTGGTCAATTGACGGATTCTTGAATCTAAAGCTAGATTGACACATTTGGGGAGTATGATATAACCATTGCTCGATTCTACCCACTCTATACCTCTCGGTAGTTCGAGTGATTTTGCCCGAATTGACTTTCTCAAGACTAATTGGGTATACGAATTTGCACAAGCAATTGAGGATCAAGTCGGGTATTACGATCTCTCGGTTTAACCCTTTAATTGGGGCTATCAATTCTCTTGAGTACGCCCCAATTCCTTGTTGGACTAATTCTAGAGACTTAGGCTCTCTTTCTCAAGAAGAGCAAAAGCCAACTAAACACAAACTAGTGTTTGCAAAAAAAAAAAAAACCCACTAATTTAGCAATTAAACATGGAATTAGCCCAAATATCAAACACCCATAGTCAATCAAGCTCTAAAATACAAGACCCATCAACTACCCACACTAGGGTTGAGCCACAACCCTAGCTGATGGGTCTAGCTACTCATATTTAGAGAGAAAAACAAAGAAATAGATGAAAAACAACTCATATTAATTAATTGCTAAGATAAACTAGAAGATTCAATGTTGAAATGAAGATAAAATTGCCCAAAATAGCTAAGAAAACCGAAGTCACGAGCGCAACTACCAGCTAAATCTATCTGCTTAACCTAAAAATGGAAAAGAAGCTATTTATACTAAGCTGACAATTCTGGACAAAAATACCCCTGCGGGGTTAGTGCGGACCGCACAAAATGGTGTGCGGTCGCACTAGGGCTCTGAACTTGAAGATCTAACTCTCTGAACTCGGGCACTGCGGACCGAGAGAATGGACTGCGGCCGTGAAGGCTTCTAGTGCTGTCCGCATAAAATGGAGCGCAGACCGCATTGGCTTGACACTTGGAATTTGTAGCTCTCTGATTCTTCTCACTGCGGACCGCACGAAATCGAGAGCGGCCGCGTTGATCTCAGTGCAGACCGCACAAAATCCTAGTGCGGCCGCATTACCTTTGTGCCTGAATGTCATGCTCTCTGAAACTCACAGTGCGGACCGCAAAGAATGTAGTGCGGCCGCACTGGCCTTGTTTTGCCTGAGCTTTGTCTTGTCTTGGTACTTGTGCAAGTTTCACTCCTTTTGAGCCGATCTTTGACATCTTGTCACTTTGTTGATCAAACCTGCAATCAAGCACAACTTGTGAGCCGTTGGGACTATTTTGTACACATTTCTAATCAAAACTTAAGCGAGAAGGAGTATAAAATGTATCAAAATTCCTAGTTATCAACTCCCCCAAAACTTAAGCTTTTGCTTGTCCTTAAGCAAACAAAATAAGACCCACCCCTTAAGAGAACATCCAAGAAAATTTCAGCTGTCCTAAAGTAACCTCATCTAGCATCAATTGGGACTAACAATTGCCCTCAATACAAATGAATCATTAACAACTTTTACTCTTTGAAACTCCATAGATTAAGTGCGACACAAGAGTATCAAGAATTGACTCAACACATCAAAGAACTCTTTTTTATTACTTCGGTCATTGTGGAACCCAAACTCACACATCCTCAACTCTCCCTAAGCAAACCTCACCTTTAGAATAGTGGCACTCAGAACGAGGTCAATGGAAGTTCACTCATCTCTCTCAAGAAAAAGTCACAAATCCGGCTCTAGGTACCATATGCTTGCCCCTTATGTGAGTATCCACTAATGTAAGCTCCATTCAACTTAAGATCATATAGGGCTTTTATGGAGACATTGTGAAGGCTTTTGGTTCAGGGTAGAAAATGTTTGGTCTAAGTAGGTTCCATCTTCCCTTAAGCACTTCTTTTTGTTTCATTTGGCACACTTTCACTTGACTCTTTGAGTCATTTCACTTCTTTCTAAGGGGTTAGAGAGACACACTGCCACTCTTTCTTATACATTTCAAAACTTTTCTCCTCTTTCAACTTTCCACACCTTTCATTCTTTGCTTTTCTTGAGTCCCTTTTTATTCTTTTCACATTGAACATTCTTTTTGTCTTTTTGATTTTCTTTCTTTTTCATTGCCTTTCCTTTTTTTTTTTCATTTTTGTGCCTTTTTACCACTTTGTTGCAATCCTCGTCTCTCCCCCCAAACTTATACTTTTGCCATGTGCTAAAGGAAAGATCGGGTGCCAAGAGAGGGTATCTTTTAGAACGGGTATAGGCTTGTATCATGATTCTTGAAGGAAAAAGGTCTAAGGCTCAAAAGGGTTGACTAGGGATCTTATCATTGGTAGGTTATGGATGTGTTCAACTATCATTTGGACCAAGGAGAGCCTATAATCATGTCTCAAGTCAAAATTCACTTAGGATTTCGCCTCAACAAACATTCAAGGCAAGTTCTAGACCAATGGCTCGGGACTTGGACTTGCAATGCGATTACTCACCACACAAGCTATGAGATTGCTAAAGACACAGAGTCGGGGGCCGACAGCGACCTTAGATAAGATTAGAGCACATAATGGTCCCAAATAACCACTTGATGATTATTGGTCAACACAAGAGTCTCAAGGTCACGACTTTCACCATCCTAAACACAACAAATTGTTTTTGACCATAAGATCAAAGGGCAAAANAGAGCATCATCCAACTTCTTAGACCAATCGGTCCTATTTGCATTGACCGTTTTAGACAGAATATTCTTGATTTCCCTGTTTGAGACTTCAACTTGGCCACTCGCCTGAGGATGATAAGGAGTAGACACTTTGTGGTTGACACCATACTTGGCAAGCAAGGTGTCAAAAGCTCTATTGCAAAAATGCAATCCTCCATCACTTATAATTGCACGAGGAGTGCCAAACCTTGTAAAAATGCTCTTCTTTAGAAATGCAACCACACTCCTAGCTTCATTGTTGGGCAAAGCCACGGCCTCGACCTATTTTGAGACATAATCAACTGCTACAAGAATGTAGGTGTTTCCGCACGAGCTTACAAATGGGCCCATGAAATCAATACCCCATACATCAAAGATATCCACTTCTAGAATGGTGTTTAGAGGCATCTCATCTTTCATCGAAATACCGCGCGGTCTTTGACATTGGTCACACCTTCTCACTAAATCACTTGCATCTTTGTACAGAGTTGGCCAATAAAATCCACAACTTAGAACTTTCGAAGCTGTCCTCGCCCCTCCATGATGGCCACCATAGGGGGAGGAATGACAAGCCTCTAGAATGCTAGATTGCTCCTCCTCAGGTACACACCTCCGGATCACTCCGTCGGTGCAAATCTTGAACAGGTATGGCTCATCCCAATAGAAGTCCAGACTATCCCGTTTGAGCTTCTTCCTTTGGTTAGAAGAGAGCTCACACGGGATGATGCCAGTCACAAGGAAATTAGCAACATCCTCAAACCATGGCATATCACTCATCGACACAGAAAGTAGCTGCTCATCGGGAAATGCATCATTGATCTCTAGGCCATCACACGGCCTTCCTTCCTCCTCCAAGCGGGACAAATGATCCGCCACTTGGTTTTCACTACCTTTCCGGTCCACAATTTCCAAATCAAACTCTTGAAGTAATAAGACCCATCGCATCAGTCTAGCTTTGGAGTCTTTCTTTGTTATCAAATACCTAAGAGCTGCATGATCGGTGTGCACTATGACTTTGGCTCCCATAAGATATGGCCGAAATTTTTCCATTGCGAACACAATAGCCAACAACTCTTTCTCAGTTACCGTGTAGTTCCTTTGAGCCTCATTCATTGTCTTGCTCGCATAGTACACCGGATGAAACATATTTTTTACTCTTTGACCCAAAACTACCCCAACCGCAACATCACTCGCGTCGCACATGAGCTCGAAAGGCAAGCTCCAATTAGGTGCGGTAATGATCGGGGTAGTGGTCAACTTATGCTTAAGGAGTTCAAAGGCCTGCATACATCCCTCATCAAACACGAACTTGGCATCCTTTTCTAGTAGCTTGCACAATGGATTTACTACCTTCGAAAAGTCCTTGATAAACCGCTGGTAAAACTCCGCATGCCCAAGAAAACTTCTAACCCCCTTGACAGAAGTGGGGGGAGGAAGTCTTGAAATCACCTCAATTTTAGCTTTGTCAACCTCAATACCATTCTTTGAAATTTTATGACCCAACACTATGCCCTCCTCCACCATGAAGTGGCATTTTTTCCCAATTTAGCACAAGATTGGTGTCTTCACACCGGGCCAACACTCTATCCAGATTTTTCAGACACTCATCAAATGAAATCACCTACAACACTGAAGTCGTCCATGAACACTTCCAAAATATCTTCCACCATATCGATGAAAATGGCCATCATACACCGTTAGATGTTGCCGGTGCATTGCACAACCCAAAGGGCATCCGAGAAAAAGCAAAGGTGCCATATGGACAAGTAAAGGTTGTCTTCTCCTGATCCTCTGGAGCTATTAAAATTTGATTGTACCCTGAATAACCGTCCAAGAAACAATAGAAGGCACGCCCAGCAAGACGATCAAGCATCTGGTCGCAATGGGAAGTGATCCTTGCGGGTCACCTTGTTCAGCTTGCGGTAGTCCATGCACACCCTCCATCCAGTCACTGTCCGGGTTGGAATAAGTTCATTATTAGCATTGGTCACCACGGTCATACCACCTTTTTTTGTCACACACTGCACCGGTGAAGTCCACGAACTATCAGAGATAGGGTACACCACTCCGACATCTAACCACTTGATCACCTCCTTTTTCCCAACTTCTTGCATTGCCTCGTTCAGCCTCCTTTGATGTTCCAAAGAGGGTTTCACATCATCTTCCAGAATAATCTTGTGCATACAGAATGCAGGGCTTATTCCCCGAATATCAGTTAGAGTCCATCCAATTGCTTTTTTCCGCTTTTTGAGCACCGCCAGTGTGGCATCTACCTGCATGTTAGTAAGACAAGAGGAAAGAATAACTGGTAAAGTTGAATTAGGGCCTAAGAATTCATACCTGAGGTGTGGAGGCAATGGCTTCAACTCCAACACCGGAGGTTCCTCAATTGAAGGCTTTGTTAGAGGGGTCTTTCTATTTTCAAGATCCAAAGAGAGTTTCCTAGGCTCATAAGAATAAGAGCCCATTCCATGTAAAGCATTCACGCACTCTACTCGGCCCTTATCATCATTGACATCAAGATTCAACAATACGGCCTCCAAAGGGTCCTCCACATTTATCATTGCACTGGTATCATCAATTATCACAGCCGTGACAAGATCCACAAATGAGCACACTTCTGTACAATTGGGCTGCTTCATTGACTTGCACACATGAAAAATGACCTTTTCATCACCCACCCTGAAAGTGAGTTCCCCTGCTTCCACATCCACTAGAGCCTTCCCCGTAGCAAGGAAAGGTCTCCTTAATATGATCGGGACCTCATAATCTACCTCACAATCCAAGATCACAAAATCTGCTGGCAAGATAAATTTGTCCACCCGGACGAGCACATCATTAACAATACCCAATCGTCGCTTCATTGATCTATCTGCCATTTGCAATCTCATGGAAGTTGGCCTCGGTGGCCCAATACCCAAAGTCTTGAAAACTGAGTAGGGCATTAAGTTGATGCTTTCCCCTAGATCACATAAAGCTTTAGCAAAGTCTGCACTCCCTATAGTGCAAGGGATAGTGAAAGCACCGGGATCCTCTAACTTCGGAGCCATTGAATGTACTATAGCATTAACTTGGTGGGTCATCTTGATAGTTTCACAGTCCATGGATCTTTTCTTTGTCACCAAATCTTTCATGAATTTAGCATAGCCAGGCATCTGCTCTAAAGCCTCTACCAAAGGAACATTAATGGATAAGCTCTTCATCATGTCAATGAACTTTCTGAACTGATTCTCATTTTTCTGCTTGGCTAACCTCTGAGGATAAGGGGGAGGTGGCCTAGGCAAAGGTGCCTTGGCTCTTGGCACAATCGGCTCCGGCATGTCTATTACGTGCTCCCTAGACGGGTTCATGCCATTTTGTGTTTCCACCTCGGCATCTTGAATATCAATCCTTACTTCTTGATTCACATTCTCATCAACCACATTCTCAACCACCAAAAGAACTTCATCTTCTTGCTAATTGAAGTATTGTGAGAAGCCAATTGCACATCGGAGTCAACATTCTTTTTCATCATCTGTTGAAACGTCATTTCACTTCTACCCATTTCATTGTTGGAAGAACTAGGACCATGTGATGGAAAAGGTGGTGGGTTGCTCGGTTGTTGGTACATTGGGGGCCTTTTAAAGCCTTGCCCCTGATTTCCTTGGTTATTGTTCCATCCACCCTGGTTGTTGTTGTTTCCACCCCAATTGTTGTTGTTACCCCAGTTTCCCTGATTGTTCCGATTGTTATTTTGATTTCCCCAATTGTTGTTCCCTTGTTGTTGATTGTTCCAATTATTGTTGCTTTGTTGTTGGTTACCCCAATTTCCCTGGGATCTCCACAGTTGTTGTTGGTTAGACGAATTTCCTCTTTGACATTGGTAATTATTCACATATTGCACCTCTTCGTTCTACCCATCATAGCAATCATCTTGGAATCCACCATAATCACTGTCAAATGATCCGAATTCCCTTGGTTCTGTTGACCTCTCTGTCTTATATTGTTCACAAGCATGTTAACACCCTTCATGGCATTTACTTGGCGAGGATTCTAAACTTGTTGCAACTGTGCCTTTGCTAATTGGTTCATTATTGTTGTAAGTTCTGCTATAGCCTGTCCATGGTCATGTAGTTCTTTGTGCAAATGAGTGACCGAGGGGTCAACCTGTGGCACATTGGCTCTACTTTGCCAAGCGGAGGATGTGTTAGCCATTTCATCAAGAATAGCACAAGCTTCATCATAAGGCAGCTTCATGAAATTTCCCCCAACCAATTGATTCACTATGCACTGATTCGTTGTATTGATGCCCGGATAGAAGGTCTGTTGTATCATTGCCTCTGTCATATCATTGTTGGGGCATTCCTTCACCATAGTTCTATATCGCTCCCAAATCTCGTGCAATGGTTCAGTAGGTTCTTGCTTGAAGGCTCCTGGTGAGAAAAATTTGGCAATGAACTTATTCGCCAACTCATCCCAAGTTGTGATGGAATGGTTGGGGAGTCGCTCAAGCAGATCCAATGCTTTCTCTCTAAGTGAGAATGGGAAAAGCTTCAATCGAAGTCCATCCTCGGACACATTGGTTTGCTTGCTCCCCTAACAGGTATCCACGAACCCCTTGAGATGTTTGTAATCATTTTGAGTGGCAGCGCCCGTGAAGTACCTACGCTGCTCCAGCAATGTCAGCATCACGTTGGTTATTTGAAAATTGCCCGTCCGGATCCGGGGCAGAACAATTGCACTTGCATAGCCTTGGTTGGGAAGAACTCTGGGAGCCACTCTTGGAGGTGGCGGAGGAGGGTCTGGGACGTTATCATTTGCATTGGCATGGCGGCCTCTACGTTGTCCTTAAGGTACAAGAGGCACCTCATCCTCTCCATTGTCATCTACGTCCTCCCCCGCAATCATATTTCCAAGAGGGTCATTAGCATTTAATGCCATTTTATACCTGATGTATTGACACAAACAAAATAGTAACAAAGAAGGAAAGAAGAACAAAACACAAATCTATTTAGATAGATAGGCAAAATCGTTAGCTCCCCGGCAACGGCGCCAAAAAGTGATCACGGCCAACCCTGCACTACTATTAAGTAGCGAGAGAGGTCGAAGCAGCTTTTACCCGATTTAGGGTTGGGATCGATTTCCACAGAGAGCTAGATATTGGAGTCGGGTATCTATCTAATTTAGAGCTGTGTATTTGCTCCAAATTGCACTTCTACACATTTTGGGATTTTAATTATGAATCTAATTCTATAAACTACAATGCTCAATTAAACTATTATAAGCTAGAACTAAACTATTGCAAGTTGTTCAAATGATTAAAGGGCACTAGGGTAGTGACTTTCGCCTAGGTGGTCAATTGATGGATTCTTGAATCTAAAACTAGATTGACTCATCTGGGGAGTATGATATACCCATTGCTCGATTCTACTCACTCTATACCTCTCGGTAGTTCGAGTGATTTTGCCCGAATTGACTTTCTCAAGACCAATTGGGTATGNTCCATAGAGAGCTAGATATTGGAGTCGGGTATGTATCTAATTTAGAGTTGTGTGTTTGCTCCAAATTGAATTTCTAAACATTTTTGGGTTTTTGTTTAAGTTCTAATTTTATCAACTACGAAGCTAATTTAAACTAGAATAAGCTATGAATGAGATATTATGGGTTGTTCAAATGGTTAAAAGGCACTAGGGTAGTGGCTTTCGCCTAGGTGGTCAATTGACGGATTCTTGAATCTAAAGCTAGATTGACACATTTGGGGAGTATGATATACCCATTGCTCGATTCTGCCCACTCTATACCTCTCGGTAGTTCGAGTGATTTTGCCCGAATTGACTTTCTCAAGACCAATTGGGTATACGAATTTGCACAAGCAATTGAGGGTCAAGTCGGGTATTACGATCTCTCGGTTTAACCCTTTAATTGGGGCTATCAATTCTCTTGAGTACGCCCCAATTCCTTGTTGGACTAACTCTAGAGACTTAGGCTCTCTTTCTCAAGAAGAGCAAAAGTCAACTAAACACAAACTAGTGTTTGCAACCACTAATTTAGCAATTAAACATGGAATTAGCCCAAATATCAAACACCCATAGTCAATCAAGCTCTAAAATACAAGACCCATCAATTATCCACACTAGGGTTGAGCCACAACCCTAGCTGATGGGTCTAGCTACTCATATTTAGAGAGAGAAACAAAGAAATAGATGAAAAACAGCTCATATTTATTAATTTCTAAGATAAACTAGAAGATTCAATGTTGAAATGAAGATAAAATTGCCCAAAATAGCTAAGAAAACCGAAATCACGAGCGTAGCTACCAGCTAAATCTATCCGCTTAACCTAAAAATGGAAAAGAAGCTATTTATACTAAGCTGACAATTCTGGACAAAAATACCCCTGTGGGGTTAGTGCGGACCGCACAAAATGGTGTGCGGCCGCACTAGGGCTCTGAACTTGAAGATCTAATTCTCTGAACTCGGGCACTGCGGACTGCAGAGAATGGACTGCGGCCGCGGAGGCTTCTAGTGCGGTCCGCATAAAATGGAGCGCGGACCGCATTGGCTTGACACTTGGAATTTGCAGCTCTCTGATTCTTCTCACTGCGGACCGCACGAAATCGAGTGCGGCCGCGTTGATCTCAGTGCGGACCGCACAAAATCCTAGTGCGGCCGCATTGCCTTTGTGCCTGAATGTCATGCTCTCTGAACCTCACAGTGCGGACCGCACAGAATGTAGTGCGGCCGCACTGGCCTTGTTTTGCCTGAGCTTTGTCTTGTCTTGGTACTTGTGCAAGTTTCACTCCTTTTGAGCCGATCTTCGACATCTTGTCAGTTTGTTGATCAAACCGGCAATCAAGCACAACTTGTGAGACTTTGTGACTATTTTGTACACATTTCTAATCAAAACTTAAGCGAGAAGGAGGATAAAATGTATCAAAATCCCTAGTTATCAGCTGCTCTGGATGAAAACCCCTCCACAAACCGACAGTAATAACCCGCCAAACCAAAGAAACTCCGAATCTCTGTAGCTGATGTTGGTTTAGGCCAGTCCTTGACTGCCTCAATCTTCTTAGGATCCACCTAAATAGCCTCTACTGATACAACATGACCCAGGAAAGCAACTGAACTCAACCAAAATTCACACTTCGAAAACTTAGCATATAACTGGCTGTCTCTCAGAGTCTAAAGAACGATCCGAAGGTGCTGCTCATGCTCCTCTCGGCTACGTGAGTAGATCAAGATATCATCAATGAAAACAATCACAAAGAAACTCAGATAGGGCTTGGACACCCGGTTCATCAAATCTAAAAATGCTGCTGGGGCATTTGTCAAGCCAAATGACATCTCTAGAAACTCGTAATGCCCATATCAAGTCCGAAAAGCTGTCTTAGGGATATCGGATGCCCTAATCATTAACTGATGGTAGCTAGATCTCAAATCAATCTTCAAAAACACTTTGGCACCCTGAAGCTGATCAAATAAATCATCAATCCTCAGCAATGGATACTTGTTCTTGATGGTGACTTTGTTCAACTACCGATAATCTATGCACATCCTCATCGATCCATCCTTCTTCTTAACAAACAACACCGGTGCACACCAAGGCGAGACACTGGGCCTAATGAAGCCCTTATCAAGCATGTCTTGTAACTGCTCCTTCAATTCTTTCAACTCTGGCAGGGCCATGCGGTATGGCGGAATAGAAATGGGCTGAGTGCCCGAAGCCAAATCAATGCAAAAGTCAATAACCCTGTCGGGTGGCATCCAAGGCAGGTCTGCAGGAAAAACCTCTGGAAACTCTCGAACAACTGGCACAGAATCCATAGAAGGAATCTTCGCACTAGAATCACGAACATAAGCCAAATAAGCCAAACACCCTTCTCGACCGTACGCCGAGCCTTCATATAAGAAACAACACTGCTGGTAGGATGACCAAGAGTCCCTCTCCACTCCAAACGAGGCAACCCCAGCAATGCAAAGGTCACGGTCTTGGCGTGACAATCCAATATAGCATGATAAGGTGACAACTAATCCATCCAAAAAATGACATCGAAATAAACCATATCGAGAAGTAAGAGATCTACACTAGTCTCAAGACTCCCAATAACAGCCACACACGAGCGATAAACACGATCTACAATAATAGAATCCCCTACTGGTGTGGACACTTATACGGGAGTACTCAAACAATCATGAGGCACAACCAAATATGAAGGAAAATAAGAAGACACATCGGAGTACGTAGATCCTGGATCAAATAGAACTGAAGCATCTCTACTACAAACCGAAACAGTACCTGTGATAACTGCATCGGAGGACTCAGCCTCAGGCCTAGCTGGGATAGGATAACTGCGGGACTGGGCCCCACCACCCTGAACCCTATCCCTGGGACGACCTCCTGCTGGGTGGCCTCCACCTCTAGCGCCCTGGCCTCCACCTCTAATGACCTGACCTCCACCTCTAGCGGGCTGACCCCTACCTTTGGCTCCCTGACCCCTACCTCTAGCTGGCTGGGCAGGCGGTGCCGGAATTATGGCACGAGAACTCTGCTACTGCGACTGAACACCCTCTAATCTCGGACAGGTCCTCCGGACATGCCCATACTCACCACACTCAAAACATCCATCTGAATACTGCGGCTGAGGAAACTGAGACTGTCCCTGACGGGCCGGCAGACCGCGATAATAACTCTGAAGGGGAGGTGCTCTAATGGGAGCTGGCGGTGCACTATAAGCTGGCTGCCCTAAATGAGGTACATAAGGACCACGACCCCCTAAAGCTCCATGGGATGTCTGAAGTGCTGAATGAAATGGCTTGGGATGATGGCCTCTACCAAAAGTACCTCGACCTCCAGATGAGGCCCCACTGAATCCACCGGAGTGACGAGGCCTCTTGTCAGACCCCTGACCACTCCCCTGAGTTAAAACCATCTCAACTCGTCTGGCCACATTGGCTGCATCCTAAAAAGAAATCTCACTCCCTGTCTCCTTAGCCATCTACAATCTGATAGGCTGTAAAAATCCCTCAATAAACCTCCTCACCCTCTCTCTCCCGGTGGGAAGTATAAGAAGAGCATGGCGGGCCAAATCAACAAATTTGGTCTCGTACTGAGTGACGGTCGTAGAACCCTATTGAAGGTGCTCAAACTACCTCCAATAGTCCTCTCTCTGAGTAATAGAAAGATATTTCTCCACGAATAACTGAGAGAACTGGTCCCAAGTGAGAGTTGGTGATCCAACTAGTCTGGCCAAACAATAATCCCTCCACCATTTCTTGGAGGAACTTGACCTCGGCCTCTAGCACAACCTCGTCCTTGTCCTCTGCCCCTCGTAGGAGCTGCCGCTGGGGGATCGGGCTGCTGATCAGCTGATGAAGCGGTACGTGTTCTTGCCATCTGCGAAAGAACAGAGTAGAGAGTTTAATTAGCATTGAGAGATCATACCGCACGATAGAGATGAATAGAAGTGAAATCGTTGCTAACACTGTAGCCTCCAGGATAAGCACAAACGTCTCTGTACCGACCCCTCAGACTTTACCAAGCTTGTCCGTGAATTGTGAGACCAAGGCAACCTAGTGCTTTGATACCAACTTGTCACGACCCGAATTTCCCACTGTCGGGACTGTGATGGCGCCTAACATCGCACTCTCTAGGCAAGCAAACGTTAGAGTTATAATCACCTTTTTCCTTTACTTGTTATAATTAAAACTAAACAAAGCTAAATCAACAGAATTAAACGCGGAAGAACATAATTAACTGATCATCTTTATACTATTAACTAAAAAACCGAAACAGTCACCACCCAGAAACTGGTGTCACAACTCACAAACTTTTTACAAATTACTACAAATACTGGTCTAAAAGAAAAGAATACATCTGTCTCGAAAGTAAATAAAATAGAGATATAGAAAGTAGAAGGGGATGCCAGGGACTGCGGACGCCTGCAAGACTACCTTGGGTCTCCTAGATGAATGCCTGCAACCGACCTCTCGATCAGCCACAACAAGCTCCAAAATCTACATAGAAAGTGCAGAGTGCAGTATCAATACAACCGACCCCATGTACTGGTAAAGTGCCGAGCCTAACCTCGACGAAATAGTGATGAGGCTATGGCGGGGCATAAACAATATATATCCTGCAATAGTTTATAATAGGGCAAAAAGTAGATACAGAATGAAGTATGACAGTAACTAGCATTAAATAAACATGGAACCCAGTCGTTCTACCAATACTCAGCTATTAACCAATCCTTAAAAGAGTGTCAACACCACAATAACGAATCTCAGTAAAAGAAGGATACATGAACAACAAATGATGCGGCGCGCATCCCGATCCCACTATATTATCAATAACTATATGAGCATTCACCCTTATTACTCCTTGTTGAGTCGTGCAACCTGATCCCACCAGTCCACCCTTATTACTCCTCAATATATATCATCCTTATTCCTCCTGTTGCGGCGTGCAACCCGATCCCACATGTCCACCCTTATTACTTCTTGTTGCGGCGTGCAATCTGATCCCACCAGACAATCACCTTTCACCCTTATTCCTCCTGTTGCGGCGCACAACCCGATCGCATCATAGCAGTACCAATCACAAAAATAAATCAAGTATTTCGCAGTTCAGCTCAAAATCCCTACAATATTTATACCTCAAATCATAACAACGGGAGAGCTATACCATTATGAAACTTCAACAATTAATGCTACACAGCAAGACCAATGAAGTTAGTCTTTGGAAAATCGCCTCTTGAAGTTTAGTTTTTTTAAAATGGGAGAATGAATGAAAAATCCCGTCTAAGACCCTTTCACTCAGCTGCAGATGTCGCAATTGCGACTTGAGCTTCGCAAATGCGAAGAACCATCGCAAATACGAAGTTCCCCACACTTCTGCTGCCTTCGCAATTACGAAGGTAGTGATCGCAATTGCGATCAGGGACCTCCATAAATGCGACAAAAAGATCGCATTTGCGATCACACCCCTTCCCAGACTCCCTTCGCAATTGCGAAGATATGTTCGCATTTGCGAACTTTGCTGGCTCAAGCCTTCTTCGCAATTGCGATCAAGACCTCGCAATTGCCATGCCTGCTTTGCTCGCATTTCCGAAGCTTAATCTCGCAATTGCGAGATCAGAGGCCTGCAACAGATACAAGTTACACCAGCAATTCTCTAAGTTCCAAAATAATTCCGTAGCATATCCAAAACTCACCCGAGCCCTCGGGGCTCCAAACCAAACAGGCACACAAGTCTTAAAACATCATACAAACTTGCTCGCACGATCAAATCGCCAAAATAATACCTAGAACTACAAATTCAACACCAAAACACATGAAATTTTCAAGATAGTTTAAAAACTTCTATTTTCTCAAACAAAGGTCCGAATCACATCAAATCACTTCCGTTTTTCACAAAATTTCACAGATAAGGTTTGAATATCATAACAGACTTGTACCGGGCTCCAGAACCAAAATATAGGCCCGATACCAACAAGATCAAATCTTTTGAATTATTGCATTTTCAATCTTATCAATTTCTTTCAAAAAATTCATTTCTCGGGCTAGTGATCTCGGAATTCGATTCCGGGAATACGTCCAGGTCCCATGTTTTAGTACGAACCCTCCGGGACCGTCGGTACACGGGTCCGGGTCCGTTTACCCAAAATGTTGACCAAAATCAACTAAAATCAACTTTTAAAGGCAAAAATTATTATTTCTTAAATTATTCACATAAGGGCTTTCCGGATACACGCCCGGACCGCACACGCAAATCGAGGGGAGATAAAATAAGGTTTTCAAGACCTCGGAACATGGAATCGAATTTCAAAACAGGAGATGACCTTTTGGGTCATCACAGGCAAGAACTGATTCCGAGAACCTCCAAAGTCAATAACACATGCGCGGAGCATATCCTCCAAGATTTGAATAGTACGCTCGGATTGTCCGTCCGTCTGAGGATGAAATGCTGTGCTCAACTCGACCCGATTACCCAACTCATGCTGTACTGCCCTCTAGAAATGTGAGGTAAACTGCGTACCTTGATTCGAAATGATAGACACGGGCTCACCATGATGACGAACGATCTTACAGATATAGATCTCAGCCAACCGCTCTGAAGAATATGAAACTGCCACCGAAATGAAATGCACTGACTTAGTCAGCCTATCCACAATAACCCATATTGCATCGAACTTCCTCTGTGTCCGTGGGAGTCTAACAAGAAAATCCATAGTGATACGCTCCCACTTCCGCTCAGGAATCTCAATCTTCTGAAGCAAACCACCGGGTCTCTAATGCTCGTACTTTACTTGCTGACAATTCAAACAACGAGCTACATGTGCAACAATATCCTTCTTCATCCTCCTCCACCAATAATGCTGCCGCAAGTCCTGATACATCTTAGCGGCACCCGGATGAATAAAATATCGGGAACTGTGGGACTCCTCTAAAATCAACTCGCGAAGTCCATCCACATTAGGCACACAAACACGACCCTGCATCCTCAAAACTCCATCATCTCCAACCGTAACCTGCTTGGCATCACCGTGCCGCATTGTGTCCCTAAGGACAGGCAAATGAGGGTCATCATACTGCCAATCTCTGATACGCTCAAATAAGGAAGACCGAGCAACTGTACAAGCTAGAACACGGCTGGGCTCAGAAACATCCAACCTCACGAACTGATTAGCCAAAGCCCGAATATCCAAAGCAAGCGGTCTCTCACCGACTGGAATATATGCAAGGGCTACCCATACTAGCCGACTTCCTACTCAAAGCATTAACCACCACATTGGCCTTCCAGGGATGATACAAGATGGTGATATCATAGACTTTCAATAGCTCCAACCACCTCTTTTGCCTCAAATTGAGCTCCTTCCGCCTGAACAAATACTATAAACTATTATGATCAGTGAACACCTCACACGACAATAGTGCCCCTAAATCTTCAGGGCGTGAACAAGGCCGCTAGCTCCAAGTCATGAATTGGATAATTCTACTCGTGAATCTTCAACTGCCGCGAAGCATATGCAATAACCTTGCCACCTTGCATCAATACTGCACCAAATCCAATACGAGATGCGTCACAATATACTGTATAGGGCCCTGAGCCTGTGGCAACACCAACACCGGCATCGTAGTCAAAGCTGTCTTGAGCTTCTGAAAGCTTGCCTCACACTCGTTTGACCATCTGAACGGGGCACCCTTTTGGGTCAACCTGGTCATCGGGGCTGCTATAGATGAAAACCCCTCCCCAAACCGACGGTAATAACCTGCCAAACCGAAGAAACTCCGAATATCTGTAGCTGATGTGGGTCTAGGTCAGTCCTTGACTGCCTCAATCTTCTTAGGGTCCACCTGAATACCCTCTGCTGATACAACGTGATGCAAGAAAGCAACTGAACTCAACCAAAACTCACATTTTGAAAACTTAGCATATAACTGGCTATCTCTCAGAGTCTGAAGAACGATCCGAAGATGCTGCTCATGCTCCTCTCGACTGCAGGAGTAGATTAGGATATCATTAATAAAAACAATCACGAAGGAATCCAGATAGGGCTTGAACACCCGGTTCATCAAATCCATAAATGCTGCTGGGGTATTTGTTAACCCAAATGACATCACTAGAAACTCATAATGCCCGTATCGAGTCCGAAAAGCTGTCTTAGGGACATCAGATGCCCTAATCCTCAACTGATGGTATCCAGACCTCAAATCGATTTTTGAAAACACCTTGGAACCTGAAGCTGATCAAATAAGTCATCAATCCTCGCTAATGGATACTTGTTCTTGATGGTGACTTTGTTCAACTGCCGATAGTCTATGCACATCCTCATCGACCCATCCTTATTCTTTACAAACAACACCGGCACACCCCAGGGCGAGACACTAGGTCTAAAAACGCCCTTATCAAGAAAATCCTCCAACTGCTCCTTCAATTTTTTCAACTCTGGCGGGGCCATGCGGTACGGCGGAATAGAAATAGGCTGAGTCACCGGAGCCAAATCAATGCAAAAAGTCAATATCCCTGTCGGGTGGCATCCCCGGCAGGTCTGCAGGAAACACCTCTGGGAACTCCCGAACAACTGGCACAGAATCCATAGAAGGAACCTCCGAACTAGAATCACGAACATAAGCCAAATTAGCCAAACACCCTTCTCGACCATACGCCGAGCCTTCATATAAGAGATAACCCTGCTGGTAGAATGACCAGGAGTCCCTCTCCACTCTAATCGAGGCAACCCCGGCAATGCTAAGGTCATGGTCTTGGCATGACAGTCCAATATAGCATGATAAGGTGACATCCAATCCATTCCCAAAATGACATCAAAATCAACCATATCGAGAAGTAGGAGATCTACGCTAGTCTCAAGACCCCCAATAATAACCACACACGAATGATATACACGATCTACAACAATTAAATTCCCCCACCGGTATGGACACATACACAGGAGCACTCAAAGAATCACGAGGCACAACCAAATATGGAGCAAAATAAGATGACACATAGGAGTATATAGACCCTGGATCAAATAGAAATGAAGCATCTCTACTACAAATTGAAACAATACCTGTGATAACAACATCGGATGACTCAGCCTCAGGCCCAGCTAGGAAAGCATAACATCGGGGCTGGGCCCCACCACTCTGAACCATATCCCTGGGACGACCTCCTGCTGGGTGGCCTCCACCTCTAGCGGCCTGGCCTCTACCTCTAACAGCCTGACTTCCACTTCTAGCGGGCTAACCCCTACCTCTAGCACCCTGACCCCTACCTCAAGCTGGCTGAGCGGGCGGTGCCGGAATCATGGAACGAGAACCCTGCGGCTGAGACTAAACACTCACTAATCTCGAACAGGTCCTCCGGATATGCCCATACTCACCACACTCGAAACATCCATCCTGATACTGTGGCCGAGGAATCTGAGACTGACCCTGACGGGCCGGTAAACCGCGATAATAACTCTAAAGAGGAGGTGCTCTGATAGGAGCGGGCGGTGCACTATAAGCTGGCTGCCCTGAAGGAGGTACATAAAATCACGACCCCCTGAAGCTCCATGAGATCTCTGAAGTGCTGAATGAAACGGCCTGGAAGGATGGACCCTACCAAAAAGGTACCCCGGCCTCCAGATGAGGCTCTACTGAATCCACCAGAGTGACGAGGTCTCTTGTCAAACCCATGACCACTCCCTTGAGCTAGAACCATCTCCACTCGTCGGGCCACATTGGCCGCATCCTGGAAAGAATCTCACTCCCTGTCTCCTTAGCCATCTACAATCTGATAGGATGAGCAAGTCCCTCAATAAACCTTCTCACCCTCTCTCTCTCGGTGGGAAGTATAAGAAGAGCATGATGGGCCAAATCAACAAATCTAGTCTCGTACTGAGTGATGGTCATAGAACCCTGCTAAAGGTGCTCGAACTGCCTCCGAAAGTCCTCTCTCTAAGTGATATGAAGATACTTCTACAAAAATAGCTGAGAGAACTGGTCCCTAGTAAGAGTTGGCGACCCAGCTGGTCCGGCCAAACAATAATCCCTCCACTATTTCTTGGCGGAACCTGACAGACGAAAGGTAGCAATGTCGACCCCATTGGTCTCCACTATCCTGGTTTGAAAGGAATTACATCTGTCTCGAAAGAAAAGAAAACAGGAAAGTAGAAACATAGAAGGGGACGCCAGTGCCTACGGATGCCTGCAGGACTACCTTGGGTCTCCTAGATGAATGCCTGCAACCGACCTCTCGATCAGCCATAACAAGCTCCAAAATCTACATAGAAAGTGCAGAGTGCAGTATTAGTACAACCGACCCCATGTACTGGTAAGTGCCGAGCCTAACCTCGACGAGGTAGTGACGAGGCTACGGCATGGTTACAATATAACCTGCAACAATATATAATAAAGCAAAAAGGTAATACGGAACGAATTGGAACAATAACTTGCAACAAAATAAATACGGAACCCAAATATTTTGCCAGTACTCAGCTATAATCAATTAAGAGAGTTATCACCATTGGGTGCACCAGTACTGTTCGTAAGGAAGAAAGACGGATCCCTGAGAATGTGCATTGACTACAGGCATTTGAACAAGATAACAATACGCAATAAATATCCTTTGCCCCGTATAGATGACATGTTTAATCAGTTACAAGGAGCTGCCCACTTTTTAAAGATTGACCTCCGTTCTGGTTATCATCAACTTAGAATCAAAGATGAAGATATTTCTAAGACTGCTTTCAGAACTCGATACGGGCACTATGAGTTTCTCATAATGCCTTTCGGACTGACTAATGCTCCAGCGGTATTCATGGATTTAATGAATAGGGTGTTCAAGCCGTTTCTGGATAGATTTGTAATAGTATTTATTGATGATATCCTGATATATTCTCGTAGCCAAGGAGAACACGAGGATCATCTCAGGACTGTGTTGCAGACATTGCGAGAGCATCGGCTTTATGCTAAGTTCTCGAAGTGTGAATTCTGGCTAGACTCGGTAGCATTTTTGGGGCATGTTGTATCCAAGGATGGAATTATGGTAGATCCAAAGAAGACTGAAGCTGTGCAGAAATGGCCCAGACCTACTTCTCCTACAGAGATTCGCAGCTTTTTAGGCTTAGCAGGCTATTACAGGCATTTTGTGCAGGATTTCTCCAGAATAGCAGTGCCGCTGACCAAGCTAACATAGAAAAATGCAAAGTTTCAGTGGACGGAGGAATGTGAGTAGAGCTTTCAGAAACTCAAAACATGTTTGACAATTGCACCAATATTAGCCTTACCATCAGGTTATGGAGGATTTACAGTATTCTGTGATGCCTCGAGGGTGGGATTAGGATGTGTTCTCATGCAAAATGGTCGTGTTATAGCTTATGCTTCGAGACAATTGAAAAAGCACGAGCAAAACTATCCTACACATGATTTGGAGATGGCTGCAGTGGTATTTGCTCTAAAATTTTGGAGACATTATCTATACGGCGAAACTTGTGAGATTTATACTAACCATAAAAGTCTGAAGTATATCTTTCAGCAGAGAGATCTAAATCTTCGGCAGCGTCGTTGGATGGAATTACTCAAAGACTATGATTGTTCTATTTTGTATCATCCTGGAAAAACCAATGTGGTGGCTGATGCATTGAGTAGAAAATCTATGGGGAGTTTGGCACATATAGCCCCTACAAAGAGACTATTGGCCAGAGATATTCAGAGACTAGAAGATACAGGTATCAAATTTAGTGTCGGAAATTCAGAGGCATTGTTGGCTTGTTCTCAGGCTAAGTCTTCATTAGTTGAGCGCATTAAGGCCACCCAATATGAGGATGAACGATTATGCAAATACAGAGATGAGGCCTTAGCTGGTAAAAGCAAGGATATGATTGTTGAAAGTGATGGTGTTCTTCGAATGGGTGACAGGCTATGTGTAGCAGACGTAGATGGGTTAAGACATGTTATTCTGAAAGAAGCTCACAACACTAAATACACTATACATCCTGGATCCCCAAAAATGTACCATGACCTGAAGCAATTTTATTGGTGGGAAGGTATGAAGAAAGATGTTGTTAACTTTGTTTCTAGTTATTTGACTTGTCAGTAGGTCAAGGCTGAGCATCAGTGACCCGCAGGACTACTACAGCAAATTGAGATTCCAGAGAGGAAATGGGAAAGTATTACTATGGATTTTATCACCGGGCTACCACGAACCCTTAGAGGTTATGACTTAGTATGGGTGATTGTAGATCGACTGACGAAATCAATATCACCCTTATTCTTCCTGTTGCGGTGTGCAACCCGATCCCACCATATCAGTACCAATCACATAATAAGATCAAGTATTTCACAATTTAGCTCAAAACCCTCCACAATATTTATGCCTCAAACCAAACCAAACGGGAATCTATTCAATTATGAAACTTCATCAATTAATACTACACATCGAGACCAACCAAAATGTACCATGAAACACCAATAAGCCATCTTAAACCAATAATGCAATACAAGGAAACTACAGAACAATTGATACATTTAGCAAAGGAAACAACATTTAACAAGAAGCAGTTAGACATGGAAGCACCAATAAGCATGTAGCAGTTAAGACATGAAGACAATATATTAGGAACGGGGAAGGTAACAGGCTAAACAGATAATTTGGCGGCGCATAGGTACTCGTCGCCTCACCTATACGCCACACACATGGATTTTCACATAGCAATTAAGTTGGGGATCCCTAATCCCTCAAGTCAAAGTTAGACACAACACTTACCTCAATCCAACCGCTAATTCAAAGCTCAATTACCTCTTTTCCTCTAGATTCGACCTCCAATCCATTCGTATCTAGTCATAATTAACTTAATAACATCAATAATCGCTAAGTAAATCAATTCCAATGCATAAGTGTAAGTTTCCCAACATTTTCCCAAAAAAGTCAAAAACCGACCCCGGGCTCGCTTGGTCAAAACTCGAAGTTCGGACCAAAATCCGATTACCCATTCACCCCCGAGCCCAGATATACAATTGGTTTTGGAATCCGACCTCAATTTGAGGTCTAAATTCCCAAATTTTGAAATTCCTAAAAAACACCCAATTTAACCATGAAAAACCTTAGATTCTATGATGAAATCTTGTAAAAAGATGCAAAAGATTGAAAGAAATGAGTTAAGAATCATTTACCTATGATTTGGGGAAGAACTAGCCTTTGGAAAATCGTCTCTTGGGGTTTAGGTTTTGAAAAATGGGTGAATGAATGAAAATCCCGTCTAAGTCCAAAACGTATCAACTGCAGATGTCGCATTTGCGACCTGAGCTTTGCATTTTCGAAGCTCGCAAATGTGAGAAAGGTGTCGCAAATGCGAACCCCTCGCATTTCTGCTGCCTTCGCATTTGCGAAGTCCTAGTCGCAAATGGGAACCTGGACTTCCACAAATGCGGCCTTTTTCTTCGCAATTGCGAACTACCAGTGCTCTCCCCTGCTTCGCAAATGCGATCATTTTTCACAAATGCGAGGCTCGCATTTGCGAGCCAGACCTCGCAATTGCGAAGTCTGCAGACCTGAAGCATACCAGCAATTTTTCTTATGTTCAAATCACTCCGTAGCCTATCCGAAACTCACCCGAGCCCTCGGTGGTCCAAACCAAACATGCACCCAAGTCTTAAAACATCATATGAACTTGCTCGCATGATCAAATCGCCAAAATAACACCTAGAACTATGAATTTAACACCAAGTTGCATGAAATTTTCAAGAAAGTTCTATTTCCTCGACCAAAGGTCCGAATCACGTCAAATCAGTCCCGTTTCTCACCAAATTTCACAGATAAGGCATAAGTATCATAACGGACCTGTACCTGGTTCCGGAACCAAAATACGGACACGATACCAACTAGATCAACTATTAACCATTTTCTCAAAACCACTATAATTTCAGTTTAACAATTTTCATCAAAAATTCATTTCTCGGGCTAGGGACCTCGGAATTCGATTTCGGGCATACGCCCAGGTCCCATATTTTACTACGAACCCACCAGGGCCATCAGAATACGGATCCGAGTCCGTTTACCCAAAATATTGACCAAAGTCAACAAAAATCAACTTTTTAGGCCAAAAATTATTATTTCTTAAATTTTTCACATAAAAGCTTTCCGGATATACGTCCGGACTACGCACGCAAATCAAGGAGGAATAAAATGAGGTTTTGAAGACCTCGAAATATAGAATCGAGTTCTAAAACATAAGATGAGCCTTTGGGTCATCACATGTAAGACTTAGCCTTGAAATTGAAATAAAACGACAGATATCTTAGTCTCGTGCGAAGAGCTTCGGGAGGCAGTAAAGACAATATAAATAAGCAAGAAAGTAAAATGTTATTAAGATTTTGATAGAATATGATGTATGCTTGTCCAAAAATTCCCCCCTTACAATGATAATAGAGCTCACTATTTATAGTTATATCTAGGGAACAAGGTCCTAGGATCAAGCTTGTCACAAACCCAAATTCCATTATAGGTCGTAATGGCGCCCAACACCGTTGTTAGGTAAGCCAACCCTAATCAACTAGTGAGTTCTCATTTATTTTACCAAATAATCCCAACATTTACTAAATCTTCAAATTTTGAACAATCGATAATTAACAAATTCATAACAATAGAAATAAAACACAAAATAATAGTCTACAAATGTGTGTACCGGGAACTAGTGTCACAAGTACAAGGAAAACTAGTAGAATGTACAAAAATACAACTAATTCTACTGCCTGAAATATAATAGATAGCAAGTGACAAAAGGAGAAACTCCGGCATGCTGCTGAACGGCTCAGAAGGGGTAGCTCACCGTGAGATCTCGAGCAGGTATCAGGAACGTTCGCCGGACGGGTAGCTAGATGCACCTGCCTCAAATCCTATACGGGTAAGTACAGAAGCATGGTATGAGTATATAAACAACATATAACCAGCAATTTTCCAATATAACCTCGAAGAAGTAGTGACGAGGGGTCGACTTGACACCTACTAGGGTCAATAATAATATAGTTTAGGTTTTACGCTAAGCATGAATAGCATGAATATTATGACATTTCAAGGACGAGAAGAAACAAATATTCATTCTTAACAACATATCAATTTCATTCATATCATGTCATAAGTTACATTCCGAAGCATTAAAACGGTGTAAATCACGGAAAGTTCCACATAAATAACATGCGCACATTGTGCCGAGGTCGTAAGGCCCGGTCCGATATAATAATAAACTGTGCACTGCCATAGGGTCGAATGGCGCGAACCATAGATGCATCTATTTTCTACCGAGGCAATCAACCCGATCCACAAATAGCAATTTATTATCAAGTAAGCATACATTGCTCATTTATAGTCAAATAATTCATACAAGTTCTCAGGTAAGTGAGTATAACCGACTATAGTTTTTTACCAATTTCTAGCATGTCCTAAGTGATCTTAGTAGCAAGCAAGGACGCAAACATTTGCAAGTGTAGCATGATACATGTCCTAAACTACCCGGACAATTAGCATAATAGTAGCTATGTACGGACTCTCGTCACCACGTACGTACGTAGCCCCTAGTTACATATACTTATTTAATTCACCTATGGGGTTAATTCCCTCTTACAAGGTTAGAAAAGAGACTCACCTTGCTCCAAAGCTTACTTCCAAATTCAAGACTACGCTCAAACCCTCAAATCAGAGCCGAACGATCCAAAACTATGCAAATGGGGTACGAACTAGTCAATACATGCTCAAGAGTTCATATTCTAACTATTAAACTAATTTCCCAACCCTAAATGCAAGGTTCCTAAAATTCACCCCCGGGCCCACGTGCCCGGATTCCTGAAATTTTTGAAGAAAGTTGTTACCCATAACCTAAGGATCAAGAATATACGATTTCTTCTACATTCCATAACAAATTTCGTGGTTAAATCTTGATTTTATCAAAACCCTAGGTTTTACTCTAAAACCATAATTTTCACTAATTTACATGGTGAATCTACCCCTAAACTATGTGTTAAATTCACATTAAGTAGAAATAACTTACCTCACAATGCTAGGCTGAAATCTCCCCTTTGGAAGCTCCCAAATCGCCCAAGAAATGAATGAAATGTGTCAAAAATGACACATTCCCGTATTAAATGAAGGCATTGCCTTCAGCGATTTCCGCACCTGTGGTTAGGGGATCACATCTGCGGTCTCACCTCTGCGAGGGATCATTCGCTTCTGCGTAATTGGGCCGAGCTAGCTGGGGCCGCATCTGTGGTCTGGGGACCGCTTTTGCGGTTCCGCTTCTGCGGAAGAGGAGTCGCATCTGCGGAACCTGGGCTCCTCCCCTTGGGCCACATTTGCGATTGGTAAGCTGCTTTTGCGGTCTTGCACCTGCGTCTGGCCAACCGCAGGTGCGGTTATGACAGAACTAGAGCTTCAACTCCTTCTCAAATTTCCCACTTAGCTCGAGCCTCGTCCGAATGACGCTCGGGCCCCCAAAGCCCGCCCGAACATACCGACAAGTTTGAATTATAAAACGGACTCGATCGAACCCTCAGAACGCCCGAAACAATGCTAAATCTAAGAATCACCCCCTAAAACCAATTGAATCAAGTTTATGAACTTCAAGTTCTTCAATCTACCTCCAATGTGCCGAAACATACTTATACTACTCAGATTGATACCAAATTTTGCGTACAAGTCTTACATGACAATAAAAAACTATTTCCAGTCTCGAAATTCCGTTCGGACCTCGATATCGTAAAAATCCACTCCAAACCAAATTTAAAGAACTTCAAAATCCTTAAGGAATCAACTTTCACTATTAGGCGCCAAAACGCTCCCGGGTCATCCAAACCCCGATCCGGGCATACGCCCAAGTCCGAAATCATCATGTGAACCTGTTGGAACCTTCTTGATTCCGAGGTCGTTTACTCAAAATGTTGACCGAAGTCAAACTTGGCCTCTTAAGCCAACTTTAAGGAACTAAGTGTTCCGATTTCTACTCAAACTCTTCCAAATCCCCGCAAGTCATAAATCAGTAAAAGCAAGTACAGGAAGTCTTATTTAGGGGAATGGGGTTCTACAAAGCAAAACAACCATTCGGGTCGTTACAAAGCTCCTCTCAAATGACAATTATGAGAGCCATTGAAGAATATGTAATGGTGGTCAGTGAATACCATATTCTCTTTAACGGATCATGCACTTAATGCTATAGAATATTTTTCATTGAATGCTACTGGATGACAGACATTTATTTTGCATTTACGAATATCATTCTTTCCAGTGACAAGCGATATCATTGCCTTCGGGTCCGACTATCTTCTGTCTTCGACTCCACGTGTTGCTTTCTCATGCGATCATTAGATATGAACATATATTACCCCATACAGATAGTCCCCCTGCTTTCCGGTGGCATAACTTTGTGTCATCGAAAAGTTAGTAGAGATACCTTTCTTGGCGGTAATTCTCTGACCCCCTCTGAAATGTTTCTGACGACGCACGTCTCTTCGCATTTAATGCACCGAACACGCGCCATCCCACGATTCAACATCACTTTTTCCTGTTATGAGGTAATTATGGCCACGATTTTAGCGGTCTATTCTTTTACATATACGCATCAAACTTCTTTATTTGCACTTCTTACTTCTCCAAACTTTCTCAAGCTCTCTTTATTCAACTCGTACTTTGTCTTAAGCCTTTCTTCAACCTTCTTCTTCAAAGAAACTCTTCCTTCTTTTCTGATAAAAATGGCTTCTTCTTTTAATAAACCTAATTCCTCAAAGAACAAAGGTAAAGTTGATGATGCTGCTCCTTCTACGGTGAGCTCCATCATCCCAATAAGTCTTGTCACAACTAAAGACTTCGAAGAAAAGTTTCATTCCACTAACCCATGTACGTGGGCCGTTGGTGTCTACCATTCTTTTATTCGTCCTTCCAGCATTTCTGTTGTGAAGGAAGATTGCCATTTCTAAGATTTAGACATTATCACTCCTGATCTAGCAGAGCAGATAACCTTGCCCAAAAAAGGGTTTCACGTATTTTTATACGTATCTATTCACTTTGGGGTCATTCTCTTTGAGTGGGGAGCTTGATTCCATTATTATGGAGTTTTGCATCCGCTACCAGGTGTGCCTGACACAAATAAGTTCTTCTGTGTGAAGGACAGTCGCTTGTCTTCGGCGTCTGTGCCAGGAAACGGGAGAGGCGCTAACTCTAGCTTGATTAATGAACCTTTATTCCCCCAAGATATTTTGTGGGGGAATGATAAATTTCAGTAAACGGGGCCATTATGCTATGCTAGCCAGCATGGATGACGACAACAACCGTGGATGGATGGAACAGTTCATTGCAATTACCACCAAAGATATCATTTCGGCCACAGCTTCATACTTTCCTGAGTTGTGGAACCGTACTCTTAAGTTCATCGTTTGTCTCCTATTCTAGTTAAAGATCACCCCACGTTGTGACTGATTCCTTTTCTTTTACTTGTTTCAGCAACTCGATGGTTTCCAGTGCTGGTTAAAGGCTTGGACCAGTGGGTCCAAAATATTTTGGACGTAACTACGCCCGAGACCCATACGTGGAAGGAACTAGCCCTTAAATACGGGTGGAAGGCCAAAAATCATGGTAGGTTAAACTCGAACGCTTTTCCCTTTCGTACAAGAAAGCTCATTAACCCTTTTTCCTTTGTTGAATTCAGGTCTACCCCAAGGCTCAGTTATCATCCCTGATGAGGACGTTTTGGATGATCCTACTGATGCGGCGAGGCTACTACAGGAGGCGTTTACCCGAATAGGTGTCTCCAGGCCTACTTCTACTATAAATGCTTATTCTCAGAGTCCCTGGTCGGAGATAAGCAACAAAAAAGAAGATGTTCCTCTGCGACTGGGGAAAAAAATAAAAAGGCAAAGAGTGTCGCACCCGAGTCATCTCCGGAAGTTGTGTTGATGAGCCCCGCGTCTGATCCGACCATAGACACCATGGTGGTCGACGATGATAGAGAAGCCAGCAAGGAGGGGGCTTCTCTACATAGAAGACGACGACCTTCCTCAGCTCAACAAAATGGTCAATCTGTTGAGTTAATTATACCAAAGGAGGACGATGCCTCGACACTCTGGGGGGAGTATGATATGGTGGAAAATGCCAACCCTTGTTCCCGAATTCCAGTCATTGTGCCCGGTACCGTAAGGCCTAGTACCGGGTCCCTGCCATCTTTGGTTGATGAGCAACCAACAACCAGCACTGCACTTGCCGCACACACTTCTCATCCTTTAACGCCATCGCTTTATCTCCTTCTTCACAACCTCTGCCTTTGCTACTGGCAATTGTCACATCATCTCCGCCGACCACATCTGCCCGAGAGAAGGATGTCCCGCTCATGGGAACCTGGGGAAAAATTATGTTGTCCCTTCCGAAGATCCCCAAAGAAGGATGAGCGTCACCCTCTCGGTCTCTACCGGGTGCCATCTGTTATCCTGGCCGGTGGAACTTGCTAACTATATGAAGCCTTTGACTTCAAAAAAAGATAGGGAAAAGATACAAGCTCTCTTGGGAGAGTGTTTGTTAAACAATGCCATGCAGAACGCATCAACTGTATATTCTTCATTTCCTTCATTATTTCTTCTATCTTTGATATAGTAGGATTTGAATTTGCATTTTTGTTTTTCAGGCCAACTTTCTTGCTTCCGAGGGCGTCTAAAGGCTGATTCGTGATAAAGAGGGAATTACCTCCGAGCGGAATCAACTTTTGGTCGAACAAAATCAAACTACTGCTCGCCTCTCGGAACTGGAAGCATGAGCTGCTGAGGCCGTTGAGTTGGAGGCTCAGTTGCAGAAAAGCAAGCAAGAAATAGTGACCCTTAGCCAAGAGATCGCCCCGTTGAGGGCTCAATTTGAAAAGGCTAGGGCCAAATGGGTTGAAGTCCATAATGTCGTTCTTGCTGCATCCGATCGCGAGGCTGCTTCCACTAAAAGATTGAATAATTTGGAGGCGGCCTTAAACTCCAAGGTTGAAGAAGTTACTATTGTCGAGGTGAAGTATTGCCAATTGGAGGAGAAGCATAAGAGGACCATTGAGCATAATAGAATTTTCAGCTCTACTGTCCGTGACCCTTATGTGAGGCTCTGCACGTTAGATCTGCGGGGCATAGCCTTTCTTCTGAGGTTGACCGACTTAAAGAGGAACTTCAGCGCCGAGCGGCTTCCCTCATTATTTAGAAAACATATGCTATGTACAACATGAAGAGAAAAACCTTGGAAGAGGCCAAAGAGGGTGTCATTAACTTTGATGCCAAAATCGCTAAGGCATGTGGCTGGAGTTAGCTGCAAAAAGGTGTCTTCCTGCCCGGCCTAATGCTGCCGATTCTTTTGGTTCCGGTTCTGAGTTCACAGGAATTGTAGAAGAACCAGAAGGTGATGAAGCTGAAGGACCAAATGATAAGGGCCATGATACTAAACCGACGACAGGTCTTCCCATTTTTCCTGGGGGCGAGATGCTTCTCTTCCTCCGGGTTCCAAAGATGCACCAACTTAATTTTTGCTTTCTTTTTCACACTTTTATACTTGTGTTGTTTGGCACATTTATTGTAAATAGAGACATTTTATAAGTTTTTCTCTTTGTGTCATTTTGTTTAAGTATGTGCGCAGGTTTGCTCTTTGCATCTTTTTTCATTTAAATATTTGCGCAGGTTTGCTCTTTGCGTCTCTTTTTGTTTAAATGTTTGCGCCCGTTTTACTATTTGCGTCTAATTATGCAAGGCTTCGGGTGTGTATTTCCCCCAAAAGCATTTGGATTTCGAGCATAAGTTCTTCCGAAATCAACCCTTAAATGTGAGGGTTTTCATAAGAGAGGGCCTCTTTTGTTTACGGTACTCTTGAAGAGGAAATCTTCTGTTCATTATGGCACTAGTATTTGAAGTACTTGTTTAACTTTCAAATGATAAAATCAATTCATCATTCAGACAAGAAACAAGATAGAAATCAAAGGACTTTACTTTATTTCTTCCATTTTTAAAAATACACAAGCATTCATTGTGGTAAATAGAAATTGTCATTTCTTGTGGCTAACTTGTACAACTTGTTTCTACAGGGCTGGCAGCGCAGTCCCTGGTCCCAATGATACAACTATGTTTTGGGGTTTTGTATTCCGGTCGAAGTGGCAGTCGTTGTTGCCATATCCTCATATCATTCCCCCCAGTGTTCGAATGCGAAGAATGTGAATTTGAGCACTGGAAGTTTTGCACTTTCGAGTATTCCACCAGTGAATTGCTAGATAATCTTCAGTTCGATAGCAAACTTCACTTCCCCTTATGAATTTATGCTATCGAGCCAAAGATTATCTAACAATGCCTTAGTGGCTTGCACTTATCAACGGTCGGGTAATCTCTGTTCGACAACAAACTTTACTTCCTGGTAGGAACTTTGCTATCGAGCAAAAGACTATCTAACCGCTCCGTAGTGGTTCTTTACTTGTGTGCCTTGTCATTCAAAGGTCTTATTGCTACTATTGAAGCTTCCTTTATAGTATGTTTTCCATTGCCGCCTTGTTAAAAACCTTGCCAGATAAATCCAATTGGGACAAAAGCTGGATGAAGGGAAAAAGAGTGAAGCACATACTTTCAGTACATGCGATGTTTATTAGAAACAATATCTCTTGAGGTATGCCACGTTCCAGTTGCTTGGCAACTTTTATCCATCTTGATTTTCTAACTCGTATGACCCTTTCCCGGTGATAGTTGAAATCTGGTAGTGGCCTTCCCATGTTAGACCTAGCTTCCCCGCATTGAGCTCCCGGGTTACTTTCCTTAAAACCAAGTCTCCAACTTTGAAATAACGGAGGTTGGCCCTTCGATTGTAATATCTCTCTATTCTTTGCTTTTGGGCTACCATCCTTATATGCTCCAAGTCCTTGTGTTCATGAAGCAACTCCAAATTGACTAACATAGCTTCATTTTTGCTTATTCGTTTAGCATGAAATATATCAGGGTAGGATCCGTTACTTCTACCAGGATCAGGGCATCTGCTCTGTACATAATAGAGAAATGAGTCTCTCTCGTGCTCGATTTGGCCATTGTTCGGTACGCCCATAGTACACCTGGCAGCTCTTTGGGCTATTTACCTTTAGCCGTTTCCAATCTCTTTTTGAGATTTTGTATAATCACTTTGTAACCCTTTGCGCTCGGATGATAGGGTGATGATGTGATCCTTTTTATTTTCAAGTCTTCAAGGAACTTTGTGACCTTTGCGACTATACATTGCGGCCCGTTGTCGCAGACTATCTCTTTTGATATCCCAAATCTGCAAATTATGTTCTCCAACAATAAATCTACCACTTCACGTTCGCCGATCTTTTGATAAGAACCTGCTTCTATCCACTTAGAAAAATAGTCAGTTAAAGTCAATAGAAATTTTACCTTACGGGGGGCCGGGGGTAGTAGTCCGACGATATCCATTCCCCATTTCATGAATGGCCATGATGAAAAAAATAGAGTGCAATGGCTCTGCCGGTTGATGTACCAACGATGCATAGCGTTGGCGTTTATCACATTTTTGAACATAAGCTTTGGCGTCTTGTTCCATCCGAGGCCAATAGTATCCTGCTCTAATTAATTTTAGTACTAAGGAATCTGCGCCTGAGTGATTTACACAGATCCCTTTATGGACTTCTCGCATAAATTAATTAGCTTCGGAGGCTCCCAATCATCGGGCCAATAGGCATTAGAAAGGTCTTCTGTACAATTGACCCCCCTTGAAGCTGTATCGAGCTGCTTTAGTGCGCAGTGCCCGAGATGCCTTAGGATCTTCAGGATATTTCCCATGCTCGAGATAGTCAATCATCTCATTTCTCTAGTCCCAAACTAAGTTAGTCGCGTTTACCTCGTAATAGCTATCTGCGTTTAGTACCGAATGTATAAGTTGTATGACCATACCAGAGTCCGATCCTTTCATTTCCATTGACGAGACAAGGTTAGCTAGTGCATCTGCTTCTGCATTCTATTCACTTGGGATATGCGTAATTGACCACTCCCGGAACCGAGCAAGAAAAGCGTGGACCTTCATTACGTATTGTTGCATGCATTCCTCTTTCACTTCGAAGATCCCGTAGACATGATTTACTACCAACTAGGAGTCTCATTTGATTTATATGACGTCAGAATCCAGTCCCCGGGCTAATTCGAGCCCTGCAATCAAAGTTTCATACTCTACTTCATTGTTACTCAGAGGAACAGTTTTTATGGCCCGCCTTAGGGTTTCTCCTGAAGGCGTGGCTAGCACTATGCCCATACCGGACCCCTTCACGTTGGAAGCTCCATCTGTGAATAGGGTCCAAACTCCTGATGTCGATTTTGATACCATCACTGCTTCTTTGGTAGCCAGAGGCAATAGTCCCAGACTGAAATCGGCCACAAAGTCGGCAAAAACTTGTGACTTAATTACAGTCCTAAGTTTTTATTCTATGTCAAATTCGCTCATTTTGATGATCCACTTGGCCAGCCTACCTGAGAGTTCAGGTTTATGAAGAATATTTCGCAGAAAAAAAGCGGTCACCATAGCTATCAAGTGACATTGGAAATAAGGCCTTAGGTTTTGAGCAGTGACTACGAGGGCTAAGGCTAATTTTTCCAGATGTGGGTAGCGAGTTTCTGCTCCCGTGAAAATATTACTTAAATAATAAATAGGAGATTGTGTACCTTCATCTTTGTGGACTAAAGCGGCACTTACCGCTACTTTCGAGACCGCTAAGTAGATCAGTAGTTGTTCGCCTTCCTCCGATTGTGACAATAACGGAGGACTTGACAAATATCTTTTCAGATACTTCAAAGCCTGCTGACATTCTAGTGTCCATTCAAAGGTATTCTTCTTTTCGGTGAGTGAAAAGAAATGATGGCATTTTTTCGAAGATCGGGAAATAAATCTGGTCAAAGCGGCCAGTCTCCCCGTTAGCCTTTGAACCTCCTTTATGCTTGATAGCTAGTCCGGGATGTCTTCGATGGCTTTGATTTTATCAGGGTTAACCTCGATCCTCCTTTGAGACACTAAGAATCCCAGGAACTTACCGGAGTTGACCCCGAACGCACACTTCTCGGGGTTAAGCTTCATGTTATGCTTCCTTAAAATGTCAAAATTTTCTTGCAAGTGTCTAAGATGATCACCTGCATTCAAAGACTTAACAAGCATATCATCTATGTAAACTTCTATAGTTTTCCCTATTTGTTTCTCAAACATTTTGTTTACGAGCCGTTGATAAGCGGCTCTGGCATTTTTTAGCCCGAAGGGCATCATATTGTAACAGTATGTGCCGAAGTTCGTGGTGAATGAAGTTTTTTCCTGATCCTCCAGGTTCATCTTAATTTGGTTGTACCCGAAATAAGCATCGAGGAAACTCGTTAACTCGTGCCCGGGTGTCACATCAAACATTTGATCAATGTTTGGCAATAGGAACGAGTCTTTTGGGCACGCCTTATTTAAATCCTTATAGTCTACGCACTTGCAAAACTTATTATTATTCTTTGGAACTACTACTACGTTAGCTAACCAATTAGGATATTTTACCTCTCGGATTGAACCAATATCAAGAAAGCGAGTTACCTCTTCCTTGACGAATTTATTCTTGACCTCGGCAATAGGATATTTTTTCTGTCTCACCGGAGGAATGTTGGTGTCCAGGCTTAGTTTGTGCACAACCACTTTTAGCGGGATACCTTAGTTCGGGATGTAGTCATGTCCCCAAGTGGAACTTCCTCTCTGAGAGTTTTTTGAACAATGCGACTTGTTCGAGCTCTTCCGCCGTGGATTTTGTTGCGCCTGTTTCTTCTGGTAATTGAAAATATCTTGGTACCTGATATGATTCCGATGAATCTCCCCCCCTCCGGTTGACTTTGCTCGGCTCGGAAGCAGGCACCAGTTCCTATAATTGCTATGACGCATGCTCATTCCTTTTGCTACTAGAAATTGATATTACATCCATCTCTCTTGCTGCCGGTTGATTGCCTCTTATTTGTTTAATTCCTTCGGGAGTTGGGAATTTTAGCAATTGGTGATATATTGATGGCACATCCTTCATCTAGTGCAACCACGATATACCCATGATAATATTATAGCCCATGCCGCGCTCCACCACCTCGAAAAGAGACGTCTTCATCACTGCCTCAGCATTCGTAGGTAACAAGATCTCCTCTCGGGTTGTCACACTTGCTAGGTTGAACCCGGCGAGGATCTTTGTGGCCGAAATAATGCTTCTGGTGAGCTTGGCTTGCTCCAACACCCTCCATTGTATAATGTTGGCTAAGCTTATTGGGTCCACCAGAACACGTTTAATTTGAAAATCTAAGACATTTAAGGAAATTACCAATGCATCATTGTGCGGTAGCAACAATCCATCTGCGTCTTCCTCCGTGAAAGTAATGTCGTCTTCAACGACTTTTTGGAGTCTCTTACCGTGTGTCATTGACACCTTCATCTTTTTTACTATCGAGAATGTAACCCCGTTAATCTCGTTCCCCCCGAAAATCATGTTGATCGTCATGCGTAGGGGATCTTCTCCTGATTTTGAAGGTTCCACATTATCAAGATTGCGACCGTAGTTGTTTTTAGCCCGGTGACTTAAACATTCTCTGAGATGACCATTCTTTAGCAATATTGCTACCTCTTCACGCAAATGCCGACAGTCCCTTGTCTGGTGACCGTTGGTCCTTTGATATTTTTCACTGCCGATACTAGCTCCACCACGCTGACATTAAAGTTAAACTCGGAAAGCCTGGAATAAGGGGAATCCCGAGAACCCAATGTATCCTTGTCTTGCAATGACCTGTTATTCCGGCCGCAATCAATTCTCCTATCGGCGACGAATCTATTCGCCGACCGAAAACTGCTGCCGCGACCATCGGCCCGTTCATAGGGTAAAAATTGACCCCTTGAAGACCGTCGATTCGAGTCGAAGTCATCTCTTGGCTTCTCTTTATTCTTCTCTCTGTCTCAGCTTTTGGTTGATACTAGGAAACTGAGCTGATCATCCTCGATTCTTATCTTTGTTTCATACCGGTTATGAATATCTTCCCATATTATTGACTGGAACTCGAGCAAACTTTATTTCAACTTCTGGGAAGCGTCGGAACTTCTTGAATTCAGACCTTTGGTGAATGCTTCAACTGCCCATTCACCTGGTACGACCGGTAGCAACATTCTTTCCTTCTGGAATCTGGTCACAAACTCTCACAGCAACTCGGACTCTACTTGTGCAGTACTGAATATGATAGCCTTTCGGGCCTGTACCTTTCTGGCCCTGGCATGGGCCATGATGAAAGAGTCCGCTAGCATCTCGAAGGAGTCTATGGAGTGCTCGGGCAAGAGTGAATAGCATGTTTGGGCTCCCTTCATAACGGTCTCCCCGAATTTTATCAATAAGACCTACTCAATATTATGGGGAGACAAATTTATCCCCTATACCGTTATTGTATAGGTGGTGATATGCTCCTGAGGGTCTGAAGTCCCATCATACTACGGCACGTTCGGTATTTTAAATCGATTCGGGATTAATTCTAGTGTCGCACTTGATTTGAACGGCAATTGTGTGTACTTCTTTGAGTCCGGCCCTTTTAGCACTGGTGGTGCGGCCGGACTTTGATCTATTCAGGCATTTATTTTCCTCATAAACCACATAAGTTCGATTTTAAAGGGATCATTATCATTGTTTTCACCGAGTCCGCCACCGTTCCCCACGGCCCTGTCAAAGACGACTTTAATCCTCTCCGTTATTTGATTTGCGGGAGCACAGGGGGGAACTACACCTTGTCCATTCGCATTGTTGGAAGCACCCGACAATGCCTGTTTTAATTCCGCCATAACCTGATCCTGCCGCGAGAGATGGCTCATAATGGCCCTTTGTTGTTCCCTCAGGATCCTTACTGTTTCCGCGACGTGCTCATCTTCAGCATCGTCAAGGGGTGCCTCTCGAACGTGTCGAGGATATTGCCCGGCGTGGCCTCATTCTCCTCGTTGTGGGTGATGGAATCTTCGTGCTGAGGCTGATTTCCTTAGGCCTCAACATTGTATGTGTTGTTAACACCATTATCTGTCATTTTAATGATTTTTGCTAAAAACAAAGAATCAAACAAGTTAGTAATAGATGCATGGATCAATTCAATTACAAGATTGTCTATGCCCCACGGTAGGCGCTAAACTGCTTACCTGTAAAATGGTACAGTTAAATTTAAACGTGGTTTATAGACACGTGAATCGATTTGATCCAAGAATAATAGATGAATTAGATAAAAATGTAAGACTTAGCCTTAAAATTGAAATAAAATGGCACATATCTTAGTCCCGGGCGCAAAGCTTCCAGAGACAGTAAGGACAATATAAATAAGCAAGAAAGTAAAATGTTTGAACTTTTGATAGAATATGATGTATTCTTGTTAGAAAATTCGTCCCCTTGCAATGATAATAGAGCTCACTATTTATAGTTACATCTAGGGAACAAGGTCCTAAAATCAAGTCCCTCCAAAATGACAATTATGAGGGTCATTGAAGAATATGTAACAGCGGGCAGTGAATGCCATATTCTCGGATTATACACTTAATGATATGGAATACTCTTCATTGAATGCTACCAGATGACATATGTTGATACCCAATTTTTCCCTCACATATGTTGATACCCAATTCTTCAAAATAGTACATGAGCATCACCGAGTATTTTTCCGTAATTTTCTATAATTTTTAAGGGCTTCTAATCAATTTATTCTTGCATTTTTTATATAAATAATTATTAATTGCATCACAAATAATTTTATAATCATTTATTATCTAATTTTTCATCATTTATATCCTTATTAAGCTTTAAATAGCTTGTGTATATATATATATATATATATATATATATATATATATATATATATATATATATATATATATATATATTTTGCATCCTTAGGCTAAAATTGCATATTTTGCAATAATAGCCCATATATATGCATAATTATGTTATTTGCATAAAAATGACTTATTATATTTTTATAATGTTAGGTAATTATTTTAAATCATTTTCATGCACAAGTGATTTTTTTGTTATTTATTAATTATTTTTATAAATTATTTATTGGTTAAATTGGGTATTTAAAATCTAGCCCCTAAAAAAACCAATTTCGGACCTATACACTACCCAATTATCTCCATCCCAATACACAGCCCAACATCAAATACCCAATACCCTTAACCAATTAACCAATCCCACGCCCGTTTATTATAACCCGACCCAGAACCTTTGAATCAGGACCGTTGATCTTCAAAATCAACGGTCCACATCACCCCAACCTTTTTTAGTTAACCTAACCCATCTAAACCCTAATCACTTCACCCAGCATGCCGTCTCTATACACTCTCTCTCTCATCTTCTCTTCTCTCCTCTGAAACCCTAGCGCCGTCACCCCTAATCCCTTTCTATTCCATCCAGATATGGAATCAATCCGGGAATTCTTACCTTATTGATCCTTTCTTGCTATTGGCTACTCGTTTATGGCATAACATAATTTCTTGCCTAACATGGCAAGCCGATTTTCCTTATTCCGAACCAAATCTGGTTCGAACCTTCATTCTTTTCTATCTATGTTCATTCTTCGTCTTTTTGGTATGAATCTCCGAGATTTGGTTCGATTTTTCATTTACCCTAAAAGCTAGGGTTCAAATCTTTTCATGATCTGTTATAGTCCTCTATTTTGTTAAATGTTTTTTTAATATTCCCGTATATCTATCTATGTCCGTTTTATCGTGATTTTCGTTGATATTTCTAACTAGCATTATTTGCCCTAAAATTAGGGCTCAGATCTTTTAAGATCTGTTATGTTTCTTACTTCTGTGAAACACTTTTCTTTAATGTTTCGTATATCTGCCTATGCGCATTTTATTTTGATTTTCCTTTTATTATTTCTGACTAACTATACTTACCCTTAAAATTAGGATTTTTTAGATCTTAATTGATTCTGTTTTCTTTTAAAATTCCTGTCTAGGTTCATTATGTGATATTGTGCTGATTTTATGGTTTGCCTTTTGAATATTCTCTTGTCTACCTTATTTACTCAGCTGATTTTATGGTTTACCCAAAAAGTAGGGTTTTAAAATCCTTTACTGAGATTTTAATCTTTCCTTTCTTGTATGGTACTGATGTTTCCTTATTTTTGCTCGATTTACCCTGTTGTCATTATTTCCTTACCTTAGTTGATCCGGCATTTGACTGTTGATTGATTCTGTACAATACTTACCCTATTCTAAGTAGTACTTGCCTGATTACACGCTGTTATGTCCTGCTAATTAATTGAACTCGACATCAAATTGATTTCAGAATTATTTTCATTCCTTATTTGTGTATGTTTGATTTATTCCCTTATTTGTCTACCTAATTGAACACTATTTAAACCCTTTCCCCTCTTCCCTTTAGGACAGACTCGAACTCTCATACTCTCACTGAAAACTTAAGCTCTCTTATTCTGATTCTGTGCTAATTTGTCTTTGGTTTTGGCCGGCTGAAAGCCAAGGCCAAGTTATTTTGGAACTTAACTGATGTAGCATATCCACTTGTTTCCTTGCTTAACTGGTAAGCCCTAATCCTTTGTAATTTCATTCTCTATGCTTTGCTCGACTAGCATGTTTTAATTCCAAGTATGATTCTATCATTTTATATGATTTTATGATCTCATCTAGTCCTATGATTGTCACTGTTAGTTTAAGATTAACTAGTGTGAATAATATGAATTCTCTTATAAGTTAGCCTAATGTCTAAATTTGTTTCTGTAGCGACCCGACCGGTTGTTCTGAGCCCTAGCACGCCGTTCAGCAGTTCGAGGCCATGAGCAGCTTCAATTCAGGCATTATGACTTGTACGCATGGTCGGAATTAAATTTCGGGACGTTCGGAGTTGACTTGGAAAGGAAATTCTCATTTCGGAAGCTTTAAGTTGAGAGAATTGACTAGGATTGGATTTCAGAGTAAACGACCTAAGAATCGGGATCTGAAGGTTCCAGCAGGTTCGTATGATGATTTTGGACTTGGGCATATGCCCGGATCAGGTTTTGGGTGACCCTGGAGCATTTTGGCGCCTATTGTGGAAGTTAGCATTTTGGAAGAAATTTCATAAGTTTGGGTTGAAGTGCATTTTAGTGTTATCGATATCCGTTTGGGATTCCGAGTCTGGGAGCAGCTCCGTATGGTGATTCTGGAGTTGGGAGCGCGATCGGAAGTGAATTCGGATGTCCGTGGAGCATTTTGGAGCCATTTGGCTAAGGATAGAAATTTGAAGGTTTTTGAGAGGTTTGACCGGAGGTGGACTTTTTGATATCGGGGTCGGAATCCGATCCTGAAAGTTGGAGTAGGTCCGTAATGTCGAATATGACTTGTGTGCAAAATTTGAAGTCAATCGGACGTGATTTGATATGTTTAAACATCAAAAGTAGAAGTTTGAAATTCTAAAGTTCATAAAGCTTTAATTGGAGGTCGATTCGTGGTTTTAGCGTTGTTTGATATGATTTGAGGCCTCGAGCAAGTCCGTAATGTGTATTGGGACTGGTTGGTATGATTGATTGGGGTCCCGGGGGCCTCGGGTGGATTCCGGGTGGTTAGCGGATCGAATTCGAAGTTTGAAGAAGAGCTGAAGTTGCTGGTTGCTGGTGTAACCGCACCCGCGAGACTAGGGCCGCAGGTGCGGAGTCGCAGAAGCGGCCCTATGGTCGCAGATGCGGAATTTGGCGGAAGAGAGCTGGGATCGCAGATGCGGGACCGCATCTGCGGAAGATAGGGCACAGAAGCGGAATGGACTGGGGAGCCCCGGACCGCAGAAGCGGCAATTGTTCTCGCACCTGCGGAACCGCAAAAGCGGTCAAGTGACCGCAGGTGCGGAAAGTGCTGGAGGCAGAGAGTGTTTTAAAAATCGGGATTTGGCCATTTTCTCTCATATTTTCTTGGCTTGGGCGATTCTTGGAGGGTTTCAAGAGGGGATTTTCACCATCAACGATAAGGTAAGCTATCCCCACCTATCTTGAGTTAAATACATTGATTATGTATGGATTTTAGCATGTAAATTGGTAGAAGTTTGGGGGTTTGAGGAAATCCTAGAAAATTGATATTCTTGGAATTTGACCACGATTTTGGGCATGAAATTAAGAGTAAATTATATATTTGTGTTCGTGAGGCCATGGGTAAACTTTATCTTCGAAAAATTTCGGAATCTGGGCACGTGGGCCCGAGGGCGATTTTGTCAACTTTTCGATCGGGGTTATGAATTGTTATAAATTGGATTAATATGAGTAGTTTATTGTATATTAATGAATTTGCATAATTATTAGCTAGTTTTGGAGTATTTAGCATCGATTCAAGTCTTCGGAAGGGCGTGAAATACCGATTATGGATCTTCAGAGCGAGGTGAGTCTCCTTTCTAACCTTGTAAGAGGGAATTGTCCTCATAGGTGAAATAAACGGTTATGTGCTCCTATTTGTGGGGGCTACGTACGCACGAGGTGACGAGAGTCCGTGCGTAGCTACTACCATATGTAAGTCCGGGTAGTCTAGGACCCAAAAACATGCTATACTTGGAATATCTGTAACCTTATTGACAATTGAATTTCTTAAATCCTACCGAATTAGTAAATGAATTTATAAAAAGATTAAACTTCATTTTGTTGAATTTTTAAAAGAGAATTGGCTTTTCCTTGGATAAATGTTCCTGATAAATTCATGATTCACTGATTGTTGTGTTTATTTATATTTCACCGCGTCGCATGTATGATTCGCGAGCGGGGTAATAGATGCATCTATGGTTCGGGCTGCTCGACCCTCGGCAGTGCACATTTTACATTTATGTTGGATCGGGCCGTACGACCTTGGCATGATTTGCGCATGCTTGTATTGCTGCCTTGAACTTATTAAAGTTGTTATTGCCTCTTCCTGGCTTGAGAATATTTGTATAAAGGACTTAAAGAAATTTGGAGATTTTCGATAAAAGAAAGAATTGTTTACCTGCTTCATTCCATTGAATTGCAATCATGTTTATAAAAATCCACGATTTAATGTATTATTGATATCACATTATTGGACCACTAGTAAGTATCGAAGTCGATCTCTCGTCTCTACTTCTTCGAGATTAGACGGGATACTTACTGAGTACATGTTGTTTTCGTACTCATGCTACACTTGTTGTGCATTTTTGTTGCACAGGCACATGTACTTCTAGTGGCCTACTGGGTGTTGCAGCATGGATGATACTGGGACTAGGTGAGCTGCATTACTCGAGATGACCCGCAGCTAGTATATTCTCTTTCAGTGTATTGTATTTACTTTCTGTCCAATTGTATTCCGGACGGATGTTGTATTGTATTATTTCTTAGAAATAGCACATGTACTTGTGACACCGGGTTCTGGGGATGTCTATGGGTTTATTCAGAATGTTAAAAGTTGTTAAAGGTTTCATTTCTTATTCAGTGAAATTTACTATGTATAGTTTAAACGTATAAAAGAAGAGATTTCAGAAATATTTAAAACGAGAATTTAATTAAGTAATTTGGTTGGCTTGCCTGACGGTGGTGTCCGGCGCCATCACGCCCCTTAGTGGATTTTGGGTCGTGACAACATGGTATCAGAGCACTAGGTTCCCGTAGGTCTCACGAGTCATGAGCAAGTCTAGTAGAGTCTCGCGGATCGATACGGAGACGTCTGTACTTATCCTCGGGAGGCTGCAAGACTGTTAGAAGTACTTCCCTTCTTGATTCCTCATCGTGCGATTTGATCCCTGGAGGCTATGCCTTTAATTGCTTCCTATTCAATCTTATGCGACGCGAACCGCTTGTTGTAAATCGAGAATTGAAGAATTGTAATGGTACTACCGATTTGGTGTGGGATCTTTCTCCCTGCATAGTTGTCTGAGCTATTATCGTCGCCTTGTGGAAGGATGTGCTGTCGTTTCAGCTCAGTAGCGGTACTTCTGAGAGCTTTGAGGCTAGGCACAAGTTGCCATGATGCTATGAACGATTTCTCCGTAGTGTTGATATGATGGTAGGATGTTTGCTTACGTGACGGAGCAGTGAATGATTTGAAGGGAGGTTTACTCAGTGCATAATCCAGAGATTCGGTATTTTATTCCCGACAGGGGAAAGGCAATCGGACTGAGAATGGTCAGATGTGGGCTGGTGGAATAATGAGACTTGGTATTTGCGAGCTTGGTGGAGTTTTCTCCTATGATGAGGTGTCGTTGTCCTAATTGAAAGTAGCAGTTCGCCGGTGTTACGATCTTCTACAATTCGCCTTTGGAGTAAGCTATTGTGAAATAGTACTGAAGATGCGACTGTCAGATATTGCAGGGTGCGGTAGTTCAGGATTGAATCAGTATTTCTAATGTCGACGGTTTGAGAAAGATGATCTTCCGAAAGGTGTAAAGTTAGCAGCAATATTGGGTTCAAGTGCCACGAAGATAGATTTTTTTAAGGCAACAACTGAGCAGCAAAGGATGAGGAAGGACATGTGGGGAGTGTCAGGCGATAGTTAAAATTTCTAGAAGGCCAGATATAAGAAGCAAAGGTCAAGTAGTCGACCAAAGAGGTGAGTTTCGCCAGAGTGGGAGAGTTTGGGGTGATTTGGGAATTTTTGTGATTAGTGATTTGGGCCTACGAATTTATTTAAAGTGTGGGCTATTATGCGATAGGAGATTTGATCTAACAGAAGGGAGCTGCTTGAAATGAAGAAGGATATGACCAAACTTGAATTGGAAGGATGTTGTCGCGCACTTAATTGATGTCCACGAGAGGTGAATGGACTTGTGCAGCCAGAAAGTGAGCTGGGACTCAGGATGGGTCGTTAATGTCGTGGTGATTGCGCCCCGCGTAGCAGCGTTGGAAGACGTCAGCACGTAGATTCCACAGGCGGGATATCTCCAGTGAGCAGGTCGGCGGTCGCATGGTTGGCGAGGCTTCTGCAAAGGGTTCTATTAGCTATACAGCAAGAAGATCGGTCATGTGAACGTGGTTGATGATTCAGAGTATAACAAGAGGGTTTTACAGAAAGATTCCGAGAATTTTGGCGGTTGATTGTGCAAGGTTATGTCAACAAGAGATAAAGGATCCTGGTGAATTCCAGAATTTGTGTAATAATGGCTTCAGGCTAAGTGGGAGAGTCCCACCGCCTATGATTAAGGATTGCCTGGTTAACTACTTGCGAGGTTTCTGATTATTAGCATATTGAGGGGTTATTTCAGCTACAGGAAAGGAACATAAGTGGTAAATTGAGCAAAGGAATTGTTAAAGGTGTGCTATGGTTGGCCTTTTGGCTCATATTCAGACTTGGGGAAGAATTCAGGATTCATGCCTTGTATGGATGCAGATTTCTAGGAAAGTGATTTTGCCAGGTGCTTCACCGAGGGGGTATTCATGTGCTAGAATATTTATGGAATTGATTATACTCGGGGCCAAGTAAGAGCGGGTGGCTCTCAGCAACGATCCTAGTGGGTTCAAAAGGGCAAAGCGTGGTGCTTAATGATTGCGAGCCTATAGGTACGGTTAAGAATCAAGCTTGGTAGCAGCTTATGAGAAGGGGCACAAAATGTTCTATGATATTTTGACTTGCAATGTAGCCCTCGGGAGGTATGAAATGGTTCGTGGAGTTTGAGACGGCATGGTCTCGTGATTTAGGGTCACTCGGGACGAGTGCAGATGGAGCATGCTATGTGTTGGATGGAGTATTATTATTTCTAAGGCAATCAAGGATAAATTGGAGGAAGATAGATTGATTAGCCATAGTTGAATTGGCATATTGATGGTAGTGATCAGTTCCTTCAGCGCGATTGAGTTATTCAGAAGTATCTACTGCTATGGCCGCCGTAATTGATGTTATTCAAAAGTATCTACTGCTATGGCCTTCTATGCGTAGGCGGACTCCGGAAGGGCTGTGGTAGCTTAGACCACTACTTAGAGATTTGCATGTTCTACGGTTATGAGAATTTACCTGTGTGTTGCCATGGTTCTCCTAAAGTGAGTTAAGTGAAAAGTTTTTATATGATGAAGTGCTAAACTATTAGTGGTTCCCGAGTTACGATGAAAATCATGTTGTATCGTATATTGGCATGATGGGTGCAGTGAGGGGCATGGAAATTGAAATGAGGATCAAGATTGCAGCTCGATGTGGGCATGGATGTCACGAGCTCGAATGAGCAGGAAAGTAGTTTCGATGTTTAAAGTAAGCTGGTGTTGTCTTCAGTGTCACCTAAGATCGGTGTTTTGTGAAAAAGGCTTTGCATCCTGATTAAGAATTTTGGGGTTGCTCCTTAGCATTAGTGCGGTAGGTGGTCTAGATGTACAGACCTGTTATCTGTCACGGGAAGGTTGTATAAGTGTGGCATGTAGTCACTTGATTGGTTAAAGAGTTAAACTAAGTAGGAAGATTGTGGTGATATCGTTAATTTGAGAATTGATGCCTGGAGGGCACTCGAATTATTGGGTTGTGGACCGTGGAGGATTACTCCGATTATGATGGTTGTCCTTATGTGTTATGAGAAAAAGGGGAGTATTTATGGGCCTTTGAGAGGTTATTAGCCTTGTTCGGTGCGATCAGAACCAGCTTGAGGTCTGTGGATGGATTTAAATGTGGATATGGGCTCTATATCAGGTCAGACGTGTTCATTTCAGTAATGCGCTCCTTATGGAGGAGTAGTCAGGGTGTTATTTCGTCGTCAGATATTTCATGTAATGATACATTGCGACATGTGAGTTGCGAGACGGCTTGGGAAATTGCTTATGTGTTGAGGTTCCGCGTAGAGATGATGTTATATGAGCAAAATGGCTCTTGAGATTCAGATCGTATATCGCACCTCAGTTGTGCTTGAGTTTGTAGCTTATGGCACTATATGTCTCCTCAGGGATGGTATTATGCACTTAGCGTGCTTGTGACCGATATTCGGTATCTTTTTGTAATGAGTAATTCAGCTCGATGTGTATCTCCTTATGTGAGTTTTATGTGCGGATCGGGTTGCATGCCGCAACAGTGTGATGATAATTACTGTCCCTTATATACGATTCTATGTGTTTTGTTTCTCCATTTTTCTGAGGAAAGTTCATATTAGTTGCGTGATTTGAGTAGTCCCTTCCAGAGTTCATTTTCCTTATGTACCACGTTCGAGTTGGTAGCCTATTGGCACGTTGTGCCATCATATGAGACTTTTGGTCATGTCAGGGGTGACTTGTAGCCTGAGCAGTTCATACAGGGTAAGATAAGGTTACTGGATCTAGGATCAGTGCGATCGGATTAGATGAAGTATATTAAGGAAAAAAGACCACTATTTGGTTCAGAAAGAGGTGATGGTTCTTAACAGGAGTATAAATCCTATGAATCGTTGATTCGGAAGTTGGTTATGAATTTCTACACATCCCTTCCGTCGTAGCGGCATTGCTAGAGTTGGAACAGGACTTATATATGTCATGGGGTGCATTGTGAGCATCAAATTCGGGAAATGTTGACTATTATGGTCAGAGAGTATTATTATGGTCTTGTGAATGATGGGGTGCATGGTGTGAATTCAGCAAGGGTGTGCAGTCATGTTCTGGTACAGCGTGTGGTGATTGATACGGTGTTCATATGTTGAAAGCAGGCCTGGTAGAGAATTTCAGATGTTGAAACTGGGCTCCAAGGATTATTTGCCTAAATGAAAGAGGTTATCTTTAGATTTGATCGAGCTGATGTGCCCAACTGAGTTATGGTAGCACAGGTAGGTGCACGAGGTATTAAGCAGTGATTCCAGAAACCCCAAACACAGTTCCTAGCACGTTCGAGGATGAACATATGTTTAAGTGGGAGAGGATGTAATCCGTTTTGGGATTTTTTTTTCAAAATTAACACTTTTAGTATTTACTAATTTAGCCTTTTGAAAAACTATAAATATAACCCTTCTTCTTCATTCTTCACTCATCTCTCAATTCTCAAACCCAAATTCTCAATAGTCCTCTCATTCTTCACCTAAATTGCAATCAGCTATTTGGCTCTCATTTTTTTTTTTGAAATTTTATTTATGGTATTATTTGAATTTTGAAGTTTGAACTTTGAACAATTGACGTTTATTCGTGGTAACATCGGAGTGGCAAAATTCAATTTCAACACTTCAAAAATTATCAAGTGTTCAATTTATTGCGAAATTTGGTGCACTCGCTCCAACTCTTTCTCTTATTTACTGTTTTATTTGCATACCTCTTTTTTATTAGTAGTTAAATTTTCATAATATGTTTAATGCTGCAAAAAGAGTTTGTAATAAGGTTGCTAATCGGGGTAATCAAGAAAATAAAAAGGAGAGGTACTATTTCAACTTCTAGTAGTAATTTAAATGACTTTATACATATTTCTGAAACATCACCTGATAAATATAGATTATGAACAATTACAGAAAGATTTCGGTATAGAAGATAATGAATTAGAAATTGAAGATGAGACACCACTTACACGTAGTAGTGTTGGAGTTGGTAGCATGGGTGGTGGTCGTGGCGCTAGTAGTAACTGGCCCCGACTAGTAATCCGAGAAGGAGAAGTAAAGTTTGGAAATATTTTGAGGAAATAGAGAATTCTGATAGAGTTGGATGCATAATTTGTAAAGATGATTTTAAACATAAGATTGGAGGAAGTTTAGGAGGGAGACACTTATTAGACATATGAGAATTACTCATTCTATAGAATGGTGCTCTGATTTAGATGAAAATCAAGGAACTCTAAACCCTAGTGCTGGAGGACTTATGAAATATGATAAATGAAGGATCGTGAGGAGTTAGAAAAAATGATTGCTTTGGGTTGTCTACCTTTTTCTTTTTCTTCTTCATTATCTCTTATTATGTATATTCAAAGGATTTATAATCCTTTATTTAAAGGTATCCCTAAAAGTACCTGTAAATCTGATATCTTTAGACTTCATGGACAATATAAGACATACATACGTTATTTGTTTGACCACCTCCCTTGTAGAGTTTTCTTAACTTCTGATATTGACCATGCCGTTAATGAAAATGATTATTTGACAATTACATGTTGTTGGATAGATAATAATTATTGTATGCAAAGACGTATTATCACTTTTAAATATGATGTAGATCAAAGTCATACTACTATTTTTATAAGTACTACTTTACGAAGTTGTTGCAGTTTATAATCTTAATAAAAAAGTATTGTGTATGTCTTTTGATAATGCTTCTAACAATAATGCCGCTATTTCAATATTAAGACTGAATTTGGAACCACCACTTGACGAAATTTTTCATGTTAGGTGTGCATGTCATGTTTATAATTTAATTGTTAAAAGTGGCCTTGATTTATTTCCGACTGAAATTACTCATGTTAGAAGAGCAGTTGGTGTTATTCAAGGAAATAATAGACAATCTAGAATTAGGTAATTTAAGACTAAGTATACCGAGCATAACCTTAACCCCGGATTCATGCTAGATGAAATTGTTACTAGATGGAATTATACATACTTATTTTTAAAATGTCGCTACAAATATAGATTGCCGATAACTGAAGTTGCTAATGCGCATTGTACTGATCCAAACCGCATGTTAACAACTAATAATTGGGAGGCCATTAATGATGTAGTTAAATTTTTGCATAAATTTTATACATCTACTGTTAAGTTTTATGGAGCATATTACCCTGTTGTTACTAAGGCTTTAGTACAGATAGCTAAAATTTCTTTTCTACTCTNCAGGCATGAACCAGGTCCATCATGTGAGACTACAGTGTTGATATGCTTACACTCGATTCACTTAATTGGTGCTGTTTTAAATCCTTCTATTAAGATGTCTAATTGTTACAAATTAATCAATGCTTTATATACTTATATGGAGATTGGACCAATTGAAACCCTAGATATATATTATTGTATGACCAAGCTAAATAATTATTTACAATAATTATATAATTATTATGCAAATATAATTGATGCTGCTGCTATAATGTAGGCAATGTTAATTCCATTATGCATCGTACTACTTCTAGTACATATGCTACTATGGATGAAGATGAAGGCCTTGATGGTTATAATATTTTCTCTATATTCCCTTCTACTCAAACCAGTAGCAGGAACATTGTTCTACTTGCAAAAGCAAACAGAGCCTCGCACAAAGGAATTTTCACCGTTGGGATGGTGGCATGAGAATGAAAAATAATTTCTTGTTCTTTCCGCTATGGCTCGGGACGTGTTGAATGTGCCAATTTCAACTGTTGCATCAGAGAGTGCATTTAGTCAAGCAAGACAACAACTAGGATGATGAAGTAAGAAGGATTCTATCTCAGCGCATGTTAGCATAACATGCACCACCATGGGGAAGAGAGCTCAGAATCCCTCACAAAAGGCAATTATGGCACGAGAAACCATCGCTTTGGGTGCGTATCAGCAAAGGAAGAAGGATGATAATATGAAAATAAGTGAAAATCTAGAAAAGCAACTCAAGGAGGAAGAAGTTAGTGGAACAGTACCATGCATGGATGATCTGATCGAACAAGGGGAAATCGAAGAGCTAGGAAGTGAAATCTCACCAATTGCATGTCAATTAGGACCGTAGGTTAGGGAATTAGGTGAAGGTACATCATCGTCACCGCCACAAGGGAAGGAGGTGTTGAATTCTGGAGCTGGGAGTGGGAAATTGTCATGGGTTGATGAAGCTGAAGCTTCACCGGAATTGAGTACTAAGGGATCCATCTGGGATAAATTTGATATAACTAAGGTAACAAATGTTGGCTATAAACTTGAATTGGTAAAGCCTGAAATACATGACGAAGCGCCTGTTTGTGAAATTGAGGCAGAGGACATAAGTTCATAAATTGAATTCTTGGAAACAACAGTAGTGTGTTATGTGTTGGGAGCTCACCTACCATTCACTGTGCTTAATGCATATGTTCGTAGATTATTGGGTAAACATGGTATAAACAAGGTGTCAATGTTAAAGAATGGGATACTGATAGTGCGATTTGATTCAGTGATAGTAAAGATTGAGGTGTTGCAAGGTGGTATATCACTTTGACAATAAACTAGTCATTGTGAAAGCATGGCATGCAGACATGGAATTCACCAAAGGGGAGTTGTATACAGTCCCCATATGGGTAAAACTGCCTGGGCTAGACTTCAAGTACTGGAGTCCTAAAGGCCTAAGCAACATTGGGAGTTTAATAGGTTGACCATTGATGGTTGACAGTCACACGGAAAGGAATTTGGGGCTGAGTTTTGCACGCCTCCTAGTTGAGGTTCAGATCGATACAAAATTGCTTGACAAGGTGTTCTTTAAAAATGAAAGAGGGCTGCTAATGGAAGAGAAAGTGCAGTATGATTGGAAGCCAACATTGTGTAAAGTGTGCGGGAAATATGGTCATGATGAACAAGTTTGTAGAGCAAAGAAACAAACTGCATATACTAGACCAACAGAAGAAACTAGTGGGAAAAAGGATGAAGTAGCAGCAGAACAAGTGATTCAAACAACTGATTCAACAAAAAAAATGATTTTTTTGTAAACTTGTGATACAAAACAAGCCATTATTTTTATGTGGCTATAATTCTTTTGAAACTTTGGTCTAGCATATACCATAGTATTTGTGTGGCTTTAAAACTTTTCATTGAAGGCAAAATTGCAAGTTTAAGTTTCCATATTTAGAAAGGGATTTTTTTTAGAATGGACTAAAAAGAAAATATAGGTTCATATAAACTGAAACCAAAGAGTATTTAATTTGCCTAGGTGATAGACTTGCTAGCGTTTATGTGCTTTTTGGATGTTTCAGTTGGTGATTGTACATAATATAACACACATTGTATTTTTAATATATCACAATTTAAGTTTTCTCCTCTAGGTGGAATCTCTTTTTGTTTTGTAATTATTGTGCCTAAAACCAACACTAATTATAGATGATTTAATCTTTCTTTAATTTGAATGTGAAGGTATTGGTTCCATTTCCCATTGGATTCGCAGTATTCATGGTCCACTTAGCCACCATTCCAATCATCAAAACCGGTATCAATCCGGCTAGGAGTTTCGGAGCAGCCGTGATTTACAACCAGGGCAAGGCATAGAATGAGCAATGGTTTTTCTGGGTCGATCCATTTATCGGAGCCTTTGTCGCTGCCGCCTAGCACCAGTATATCCTCCGAGCTGGTGCCATCAAAGCTCTCGATTCCTTCAGGAGAAATGCCTAAGACTTCTCATTACTCAATATGATGAATAAAGGGCCCAAAATTGAATGGAAAATGAGCTATGCAAAATTGTATATAATTAAAGAGGGTGTCTTTTTATCCCTACTAGTATTTGTTATTTCTCCTTTGATTTTCTTTCCTATTTATTTTTAGTAATTCGTATGTGTGCAAGCTTCAGTTCCTTCTTTTATATTCTTTTCGTCGTAGCTCATTCTATCCTTGTGTATGTATTTTTTTCTCCACTCCTGATAATTAAATGAAATGCTTTATGTCTTTATCAATCACATCAGACATAAAAATCGCTATGGTAGACCGTAGGTTTTATCATCTACAAATAGAGTTAAGATCCCAAATGATCATCCAACTTGGTAAATTCACCTAATAAATTTATTTTTTATTTTAAGATCAAAAAGTCACTAAACTATTTATTAGTTTCTCCAATAGTTCTATACACCGATAAAGACTATAAGAACCATTAAAGAAGCCTTTTTTAATACAAAAAGATAAATTTATCTATTTTCTCCAACCATAAAAATTTAAATATTTTTAAGTAGAAACTTCAACCTCAACTACCGACCCTAGGGCTGGGCATATATTGTGTAAAATCGATAAATCGAACCGTTAATTATTTATTGGGATACCGGCATCGGGTTATTGGGTTAACGATTCGGTAACGATTTAGAATTCTATTACTATTGGGTTATCTGTTTGGGCCTCGGTTTGCCAATTTTGTCAATGGGTTAACCGATAGCCCAATAAGAATTAATATACGACTTTACCATTAAGTATATATATATATGATAGGGCTTCAGTTCATTCTCTCCTATTCTTTCTCAGCTGCACTCTTCAGTTGCTTCATCTTCATTTTTCATAGACCTTACTAGTTACTCCTAGCGTAAGTCTTTAGTCTTATACATTAGGATTTTAATTTCTATAACAAAATTCATCTTCATATAGGGATTGCTCTATGGTTTCTTTTTTCAGGTTAGGCATTTGACAAACAACATCGAGTTTATCTTGGACTGTTTGAGGGCTTCAACACTTGTGAAAGTGCAGGTATTGTGTGAAATAAAAGTTCTAAATCAACTATTATTATTATCATATCGGAGGAGGAAGCTTATGCCTTGGAACATTTTGTGTGAATTGCTGCAGTTTGATAAGTAATTATCCACTAATTTTTTGGTGAAGCCTATAAGGATTGAGTAGTTGTTGTCTTGTTAACTTGAATTTGAACTGTTAGTACTGTATGTTTGGACTTGTTAATTTTAAGGTAAAATTGCTACTACATTGTATTATTATTAATGTATTTAGACAACTGTTGTTGAATAATTAGTATTATTCCAGTTGTGGCCACCGGACATAATGCAAAAATAGGTAGTATACTATATGTGAATTGTCTTCTCTTTTTTTTTCTTCTTAACTCCAGTGAATTGTCTTCTCTTTTTTGCTTAACGCTAGATTGAGTTATCTTATCGGGTAAATCGATAGCCGAACCGATAATGATCGATAACCGATACCCGATAACCGATATCTTACCGGTTCGATTATCGGTTTATCAAATTTCTAAACCGATAACCGATACGCTAAACCGGTAATATTCAACTGAACCGAACCGACTGATGCCCACCCCTAACCGACCTTGCACCCTTTCAACGTTCAAAATCCTTCTGTTGAAAAATAGAGTCATATTTTTGGATATAATAAGTAAAGACAATTTATTTACATTGTAATTACTTTTAAAGTTTAATCCATTTTTTGGTCGTCAAATGAATTTTTTTTTCAAATATACATTAATATCAAAACTGTTAGAAAGTATTGTTCTTCAGAGGCGGAGCTAGGATTTGGAGTGTGTGGGTTCTAAAATTTAGAATAAGACTATGACCTAAAACTAATATACAATATCAAACTGACTAAAGAATGAGTATCTATATTTAACATATATTTAAAATGTAACGAAAGACAAACACAATATATGAATATAAACATTATCATTTCAATTGCACTCGACGAGTTGTCATGTTTTGAAGACGATCAATGATCGCATCATTAGATACACTCTCAAATACTTCATCCTCTATAAAACAAACTAAACAATCATTCAAAGAGTCATCACCAATCCTGCTTCGCAAGTCATTTTTAATAAACTTCATTGAAGAAAAAGCCCTTTCAACCGTTGCAGTAGCCACAGTAATATCAAACTCAGCTTCACAAGCAAATAAACAAGTCCCCATGTCTTGTAAATATTTGTTTTAACCAATGTCTTCGACAGATCACCAAGCCCTTTCAAGTTAGAGAATGCATTGTCCATTTCTCGCACATAGTCAATATAGTTGTCAAGCTCATAACTAAGATCTTCACGCTTAGAAGCAGTGAACTCATTTGGATAATATGTAGAAAGTTTCATAATCTTATTTTTATCATAATTTGCAAAAGAATCATCGGGGCTCAAACTAGCCATACCAAGAAGCAGAGCAGTATTCACTTCACTAAAACGACTGTTAAGCTCCGAAAATTGTAAATCAACAGCAGCACAAAAAACCTCTACGTACAAATGATGGGAATATGTAACAGTTGAGCTTTTACGCTTCGACTTTCCAAGTGCATACTTCTCATCCATTTTTGGGATTGCAATACCATTCTTATCACAAAACGAAGAGACATCTTCTATCAAAGAATTCCATTTAGATTTGTCAAATCAACAAGTTTCATTGCACAAATAATATCTTGATCTTTTTTTTGTAGGGCCATATTCAAATCATATGTAATTGCCAATAGCTTTAACATCAAAATTAATATACAAATGGACTAAAAAAAAAATATAGGTTCATATAAACTAAAACCGGAGAGTATTTAATTTGCCTAGGTAATACACTTGCTAGAGTTTATGTACTTTTTGGATGTTTCAGTTGGTGATTGTACATAATATAACACACACTATTTTTTAATATATCACAATTTAAGTTTTCTCCTCTAGGTGGAATCTCTTTTTCTTTTGTCATTATTGTGCCTAAAACCAAGACTAATTTTAGATCACTTAATCTTTCTTTAATTTGAATGTGAAGGTATTGGCTTCACTTCCCATTGGATTCGCAGTATTCATGGTCCACTTAGCCACCATTCCAATAACCGGAACCGGTATCAATCCGGCTAGGAGTTTTGGAGCAGCCGTGATTTACAATCAGGGCAAGGCATGTGATGAGCACTGGATCTTCTGGGTTGGTCCATTTATCGGAGCCTTTGTCGCCACCGCCTACCACCAGTATATCCTCCAAGCTGGTGCCGTCAAAGCTCTCGGTTCCTTCAGGAGCAATGCCGAAGACTTCTGATTGCTCAATATGATGAATAAAGGGCGCAAAATTGAATGGAAAATGAGCTATGCAAAATTATATACAAAGAGGGTGTCTTTTTATCCCTATTTGTTATTTCTCCTTTGATTTTCTTTCCTATTTGTTTCTAGTAATTCGTATATGTGTAAGCTTCAGTTCCTTCTTTTATATTCTATCCTTGTGTATGTATTTTTTCTCCACTCCTGGTAATTAAATGAAATGCTTTGTGTCTTTATCAATCACACCGGATATAAAAATTGTTGTGGTAGACCGTAGGCTTTATCATCTACAAATAGAGTTAAGATCCCAAATGATCATTCTACTTGATGAATTTACCTAATAAATTTATTTTTTATTTTAAGATCAAAAAGTCACTAAACTATTTATTAGTTTCTCCAATAGTTATATACACCGATAAAGACTATAAGAACCATTAAAGAAGAGCCACCGGATTTTGTCAACACTTTTTTGCAGATGGATCAAGCAGGAGGTGTACGATATAGGAGGACGACGTGCAAATCAGTGGAACAAATTATGAATATGGAACAAAAAACTTTTTTGATCTATGATGATGAACATGCAACCACAACCACCAATGGCCTTAATATAGTAGAAAACTCCATCGGGATAAGTAGTATCCATCCATGTAATAGACAATTATCAAACAACTATAATGGCAATTCATAGTGTAACGACCCGGCTGGTCGTTTCATGAGTTACCTCCCCATTTCCCCCATTTCTGCTTCTTATTGCCTTGTTCAGCTGTATTTTGTGTTATCGGGTTAGTTGGCTCGGGTTCGAAGAGGTTTTGGTAACGTTTGAGACTCTTAGTCTCTTTTAAGAAAGCTTAAGTTGGAAAAATTAACTGGATATTGACTTATGTGAAATAGGACTCCAATGTGAATTTCGATGATTCGGATAGCTTCGGGACGTGATTTGGGACTCAGGAGCGTGATCGGAAAGTGTTTTGGAGGTCCGTAGTAGATTTAGGCTTGAATTAGCGAAAGTGGAATTTTGGCGTTTTCCGGTTGGTAAGTGGGATTTTGATATAGGGGTCGGAATGGAATTCCGAGAGTTCCAGTAGGTCCGTTGTGTCATTTGGGATGTGTGTGCAAAATTTCAGGTCATTCAAACGTGGTTTGATAGGCTTTTTGATCAAAAGCGTAATTCGGAAGATTTTGAGAATCTTAGGCTTGAATGCAATGTGTTTTGGTTGATTTGATGTTGTTTGAGTTGGTATAAGTTTGGATGGTATTGTATGACTTGTTTGTGATTTTAGTTGAGGTCCCAGGGGCCTCGGGGTGATTCCGGAGGGTTGACGAAAAGATAGGAAATTGGAAATGGAAGCTGACGTTTTAGGATTTGCTGTCATAACCGCATCTGCGGTTGAAGGATCGCAGGTGCGACCACCGCAGATGCGGAAGACCAGTCGCAAAAGTGGAAGGAGCCAAGGGAGGCAGGAACCGCAGGAGCGGTTAAGGAACCGCACCTGCGATGGCGCAGGTGCGGGTTGTGCATCGCAGATGCGGAAAGTGGGTGTTTAAGTGATGACCACAGATGCGGCGCTTGGGACCGCAGAAGCGGCTGCGCAGGAGCGAGTTAAGCACCCCAGGTGCCGAATCCCTGAGTCAGAATGTATATAATTTTTCCTTTGCGATTTTCAGAGTTTCCACCATTTTTAATCACGATTTCTGGAGCTTTTGGACGATTTTGAGGAGGGAATTCAAGGAGACTTCATTGAGGTAAGGTTTTGGATCATAAAAACTCGTCCTTATGGTTTTATTTCACGGATTAGACTTGAAATTTGTGGAAACGTTGGGTAAATATGGAGGAAACCAGGGCTTGGGAACTTAGGTCTTTGATTAAGGATTTGAAGGGCCATTTGTGGTCGGATTTCAGAACTTTTGATATGTGTGAACTCGTGGGGAGATAAGGAGTCTAATAATGTAAATTTATGGAATTCCCAGATGTGGGCCCGGGGGTTGGGTTTAGTTAATTTCGGGATTCACGTTGTTTTTCGATTGTTTTCGAGTGGGCTTTGTCCCCTGAGCATATTTTGACGGTTATGTACTGATTTTGCCTAGATTTGGAGCATCCGGAGGCCGATTCGAAGGGCCAAGGCATCGCGAGCTAGAGTTTGGGCCGGATTGAGGTGAGTAATGATTTTAAATGTTGTCCTGAGGGTATGAAACCCCGGATTACACATCGTTGTGCTATTTTGAGGTGACACACACGCTAGGTGACGAGCGTGGGGTCATGCACCATTGGGGATTGTGACCTAGTCCATCCCGTACGACTATTAAATTGCTATTTACTTGGAAACTATTTGATATTATTATGTTCTTGAAAGTATAATTATGTTTGGGGCTAAATGTCGTGTTTGGGCCTTGTGCCACGTGTTTGGACCCTTAGGGGATTGTTACTACTATTTCCTCACTGTTTGATTTTATATCTATACTCAGTCATGTTATATTATACTGTTTTCATAACTCATCCATGTTTACTCTGTTATAACACTTTAAATGATACTATTTTACTGTGCCCGAGTGCCTTTTAGAGATTTTTGACTGAGTAGGGCCGAGGGCCTGTGTTGTGATGATCATTATGGGATCGGGCTGCACACCGCAGCGGTATTGTACTGATTATGATTATGAGGTCGAGGACCTGAGATGTACGCCACGAGGTGGCTTGATATGAGGCCGAGAGCCTGTTGATTATGCCACGAGATGGCTTGATATTGTGCTTGGGCCGTAAGGGGCCCCTCCCGGAGTCTGTACACCCTCAGTGAGCGTGGGTACCCATTGTGATATGAGATATAGCCCGAGGGGCTGGTGTTGTTCCATGTTATTGCCCGAGGGGCTGATTCTGCTGACATTGTGCCCGAGGGGCGGATTTTATGTGTTTATCTTTTCTAGCTGCCTTGTTATTTACTTGTTTAACTGTTAAAAAGGTGTTTTAAAGAAGCTTATACTGAACTAAGGTGTTTTATGAGATTTCACTGTTAAATGCACTTTATTGATTTTACTCTGCCTCTTTATAGCATGTTGTTGTGATTTTACGTGATTTCTTATCGCTTAGTCTTCATTTATATACTCACTGAGTTGGAGTACTCACTTTACTACCTGCACCCTGTGTGCAGATTCAGGCGCTTCAGGTTCTGCTAGCGAGGGTTGATAGCTTCCAGCAGATTTCCATAGTCCACTAGGTAGCTGCTCGGCATTCGCAGCCCAGTGTTTCTCCCTCTTATCATTATTTCTTTCCCTCGTACTGGTTTTTGTAATAGACTATGTAGTCCCTTTTCCACATTTCGAGACTTATGTTAGATGCTCATGACTGGTGACACCCCGATGTTGGGCTGTGTTGGTTTTTTTCTTTCGCAAATTGTACTATTTCACTTCTATTTGAGATTATTAGCATGTTAATGACTTAAATTATGTTATTATAATTGTTTAGAATGAATTGAGAGTTGTGTCGGCTGGCCTTGTCTTCACGAGAGGCGCCATCATGACCGGGTCTGGGTTTAGGGTCGTGACAAGTTGGTATCAGAGCCTAAGTTACATAGGCCTCACGAGTCATGAGCAGGTTTAGTAGAGTCTCGCAGATCGGTACGGAGACGTCTGTATTTATCCTCGAGAGGCTGCAGAACCTTTAGGAAAACTTCATATTCTTGAAATTCTTGTCGTGCGATTCTTATGGTCCGCGTACTAAACTTCTGTTATTCTATTCTCTCACAGATGGTGAGGACACGAGCGACCGGTCAGGATGGACGACCACTAGAGGCCGGTGATGCGGTCGAGGCCGTGGTAGGGGCAGAGGTGTATCCCGCACAGCAGCTGGGGCAGCACCTGCAGATCCACCAGCCGCCCAGTTCAAGATCACGTCCCAGTTGTGGATGCTCCAACAGCACCAGCTCAGGCACCAGATGTGTCCATTGTGATTCCATGTCTTCAGGAGACCTTGGCCTAGATTTTGACAGTGTGTACGAGTCTGGCACAGGCGGTCGCGGTTTCTACTGCCGCAGCCACTTCTTAAGCCGGGAAGGCACTCAGACTCCCGCCGCCCGCATACCCGATCAGGTGGTTCAGGGGTTGCAGACACCGGAGGCACCACTAGCCCAGCCGGTGGCAGCTGCTCAGGGTTACGTAGCTCCAGTTATGCTAGAGGACGAGCAGCGCAGATTGGAGAGGTTTGGCAGACTCCAGCCTCCTACTTTCAGTGGTGCAGAGGGCGAGGATGCCGAAGGTTTCTTGGATAGATGTCAGAGGATTCTTCGCACCGCGGGTATTCTGGAGACCAGCGGGGTCGCATTCATGACTTTTCAGTTTACGGGAGCTGCCTTCACTTGGTGGGAGGCATATGAGAGACGTAGGCCTACTGGTGCGGCACCTCTTACTTGGCAGCAGTTCTCCGCTCTATTTTTGGAGAAGTATGTTCCACAGTCCCGCAGAGAAGAGCTGCGTAGGCAGTTTGAGCAGTTGCGACAGGGGGATATGACTGTTACACAATACGGGATGAGATTCTCAGAGTTAGCTCGTCATGCTTGTCACACCTCCTTTTTTACCACCCGAGAGGGGGTATAAGGGAGTTTTTCCAATTAAAGTGTCATTATTCGAAATGGGATTATTTTATTTATTTCAGAGTCGCCACTTGGGATATTTATTATGGTGTCCCAAGTCACCGGTTTATTTTAAATCCCGAATCGAGAAAATTTTGACTTTATTTTAAAGTCTGCGAAACCAGAAATTCTAAGTAAGGAATTCTGCTAACCCGGGAGAAGGTGTTAGGCATTCTCGGGTTTTGTGGTTTTAACAAGGTCGCTTAACTATCAATAATTGGCCTATTATCTGATTTAGTACATGTTTTAAACCTATTGTGCATTTTTAACTTTATAACCGCTTTTAAATATTTATGAAATTATTTTCTGGAACAAGTTACGATTGTCGTACACTTGTTTGTTTTTGTACATGTTACGAATCGTGTCACGGGAGCCGTACCCACAATCTAAAACACATGTATTTTATTAATGTTTGAAGTTGTGGTCGGGTCACATGAAATGCACACCCGAATTTGAGAATTAGGTATCATGACTATGCCACAGGAACCGTAACCATAACCACGATGGTTTATTGTAAAACGCGCCTAAAGCAAGCTACGAAAGTTCAAAGTGTTTCCTACACTAGTTTTGTATTTACGTGAGGGCCATAGATTGTAGGATTCATTTGTAGATGGCACGCCTCAATTTATTTCAAAGGGTTTTACTCAACTGAAGCAAACTACGGATGTTCGTGAATTATTTTTCTAGACTACTTTGAGATTATTGTAAGGGTCCGAATTAAGAATATTAATATGTGGGAGAAGGATAGAAGATTCTGTTCTATTGTTATGGATTTAAACATAATAAGAGTACCTAAACCCAAATCCAAGTAGTTTGCTAAATCCCCCGCTGCCTGCTATACTTGAAAATATTCATCTAGCTTAATATCCCAATAAGAAAACCAACAAGATAAGGAAAAATGAAAAAAAAAACTTAAACAAATGAATTGGAATATCGGCTAACTCTGCAAACAAAGCAGATGGCCAATACTTACAAGGAAATAACAACTCAAAGAATTCCATATGAATTTGGCTCGAATGCATGCGCCCCCTTTTACTATTTTGAAGAGATTAATCCAATTCCAAAGACCCAAGTGCTAACCAAATTAACAAACCAAAACTTCGTCCATTTAATTTATGACCAAAGTCACTTAGAATACAAAAAAAAAAAAAAAAAAAAAAAAGCTCAACACGTCATAGGTTCACAATACCGAATTCAGGAAGAAATCACCAGGAGTTACTAACAACCCAAACTACAAAGACAAGGGAAAGGGCAAACAGGCATATACTGAAGAACAACACTACAGAACAATGCGAATAAGAAAATAGGCAAGCACTGAGACAGGTAAATATAGGGGCGTGCATTCGAATCGGTTTATCGATAAATCGAATCGATTATTTGTTATCGGTTTATCGATATCGGTTTATCGATTTATCGATTTCGATTTCGATTTCGAAATTTTTCTTATCGAGTTATCGATTTCGATTTCGATTTTGTCCTATTCGGTTATCGGTTTATCGATAAACCGATAAGAAATACTTAAAAAAAAATTAATTTTTTTAATTTTTTTTTTTTTACCCTTATTCTATAATACCCTTTCCTTTACCCTAAGTCCCTAACCCTATTATTTCATCTACCACATTTAAGGAATGATCATATTTAAAGCTCAAGGGAATGAAGTTCAAGTTATTGAAAAATAGAATTAGCCGTGATGATGTATTTTTTTTTATACCGTTGGAGTGTTGGTGGCATACATTTGATCCCTTACTTTAGTTTCGTTGCATGTGCTTGTTGACACAATTTTTATGTTATAAACGATGTTCGTCTTATTTTAGCTTCTTTTGGTCCATATTAGTTAGGCGTGTTTATAGCGATATACTTTCCGTGGAATCCCGCAAATTTTCTTATTGGTGTAATCGATAACCGAATCGATAAGCCCCAAAAATCGGTAAATCGAAATCGAAAAAATCGAAACCTTATTGAAACGATAACGATAAGCATATGTACAAATCGATAATGATAAGTAATTATCGATAAGGGTCAAAATCGAATCGATAAATCGAATGCACACCCCTAGGTAAATATGTCCTAATTTGAAATAAAATCTCAACAAACTTATCTGCCCTGTTTCCTTCTCTTTTGTATCTTTACTTCTAATAAAGATTAAAAGTTGGATTCATCAATTCTCACTCAACATAAACAACTTTCAAGAAAATTACTTTTGCATCTAATAAAACAAATATCCTGCTTCACATGAGTTTAATTAATTCGATCAGCTGATTCAAGGCATTAAGCTAATAATAAGGCAAGAAAACAAACCATAATCACATTTAAAGATAGAATATTCACATGACTATAAACAAAGAAACAAAGAAAAGTACTGTCACGACCCCGGTTCGCCCTCCGTGAACCATCGTGACGGCACCTAGTCTCTACGACTAGGTAAGCCTAAATTGCGGAAAGAAACCAAAATTTTGCGGAAGTAAAGCAATTTAAAACAGAAATAAAGGAAATAAACAGCTTTTAAAGGTGCCGCTCGGCATACAAAATATTTAACTCTCAAAACTAAGACATAAATCCAAGATCCGGAAACCCATGAATCACAAGCTAAGAAATACTACATAGCTCTAACTCCGGAATATCTAACAAGAACTTAAATACAGAAGGGCTAATACTAAACAGCAAGAATAGAAAGAGACTCCTTGGTCTGCGGACGCGGCAGATATACCTCGAAGTCGCTATAGCAGTCGCCTCGCCTCATGAGTGGTAGGACTGAATTGAAGTACCTGGATCTGCACATGAAAAACATGCGCAGGAAGGGCATAAGTACACCACAGCGGTACTCAGTAAGTGCCAAGCCTAACCTCGGTTGGGTAGTGACGAGTAAGGTCAGGGCCCTACTGAGGTTAAATAAGATCTAAGGTTTAACAGTGTGAAATAAACAGTGTAAATAAGTAACACAGGACATGAAGGACAGCAACAACTAATACATAGGCAAGTAAAACACAGAAAGAGAGTACAACTCAGCTCCGAGATAACAACCGGGGATCTCCCAGGATACCGTCCTATAGTCCCCAAATATAAATACCATATCCAGTGGATCTCCCGGGTGCAGTCCCGTAGTCCAACTCATAAATGCGCGCGGATCTACCGGAATACGACATCCGTAGTCCCAAATATAAATACTCAGTACTGGGGAATCTACCGGGTGCAATCCCGTAGTTCCAATGTAAAAGTGCAGGGGGATCTCCCGGAATGCAATTCCGTAGTCCCAAAGTAAACATACAGGGGAGCTCCCGGGATACCGTCCCGTAGTCCCAAAGTAAATACATAGCAGCAACAAGAACTCAATTCAATCAATTTCATACCAAGGTCAGACAGATAATTCTAACCTAGCATGCTTCACGTAATACAAATAAGGCAGTTAAGTCAAATAGAATAATTTAATCAAGTAGGCATGCTTCTCTAGACTAACAACAGGCTAAATTTCCAAGTAGTGTAAGCAAGAAAAGAAGAACACAATTCAAGGCTATTTTTAATGAAATAAAAATCGGATTTCCAATAATTAGCACAAGTACGCGCTCGTCACCTCACGTACAAGGCATTTCAATTACCACAATATCAATCCTAAGGGGAAAGGTCCCCCACACAAGGTTAGACAAGTCACTTATCTCGAACCGGCTCAATGTCAACCCGAAACCACGTTCTTGCCACGAGTATCCGACTCCAAATGGCCCAAATCTATTCAATTAAATTTCGTAATGTAAATAACACTTTAAATAACTGATTTTACAATTAAACTCTAAGCTAATGCGTGAAATTAGGTAAAATGACCAAAATGCCCCTCGGTCCCACGTCTCGGAATCGAGTGAAATTTATATTTCCCGAATCCTCATACTCTCACGAGTTCATACATACCAAGAATACTGAAATCGGAGCCAAAATGACCCCTCAAATTCTCATTTCAATGTCTCTTAATCCCAAGCCCTAAATCCCACAATTACCACTGATTTTCCTTAATTTTTCATGCTTAAATTGATAAAAATCATTCCAATAACGAGTTTAGGGACCAAATACCTTACCCCAACGAACTCCTCTGGAAATCCCTCTTTAAAAGTGCTTCCCAAGCTCCTTCCCGTTTGAAAAAGATGAAAAATGGCTAAATTTCGCGAAGGCAAGGATTTATGTGATCTGCCCAGCGATTACCGCATCTGTGGCCCTGGGACCGCTTCTGCGGTCCCGCATATGCGAAACCCGGTCGCACCTGCGATATTTCATTAAAGGGCGACTTTCCGCACCTGTGACTACAGCACCGCGGATGCGGTGCCGCTTCTGCGGTTACCTGACTGCATCTGCGGTCGATTCCCTTTTGCCTCAAAACCGCTTCTGCGACCACTGAGCCGCTTCTGCGGCGCCGCACCTGCGGAACCCAAACCGCAGGTGCGGTTATGACATAACCAGCAGCTGAAGCTGCAACTTGAACTCCAAAATTTTCTCCGTCAACCACCCGAAATCATACCGAGGCCCCCGGGACCTCAACCAAAGGCACCAACAAGTGTAATACCACTGTCCAAACTTGTACCAATCCTTAAAACACCTAAAACAACATCAAAACCTCAAATTAACAATGGATTCAAGCCTAAGAACTCCAAATTTTCCCAAAATACGCTTTCGATCAAAAAGTCTATCAAACCTCGTCCGAATGACCTGTAATTTTGCACACACGTCACATTTAACACTACGGAGCTACTCCAACTTCCGGAATTCCATTCTGACCCTCGGATCAAAATATCACTATCGAACCGGAAACTTCAAAAATCTATCTTTCGGTATTTCAAGCCTAAATTAGCTACGGGCCTCCAAAACAATATCCGACCACGCCCCTAAACCCGAAATCACCCAACGGAGCTAACGGAACCATCCGATTTCCATTTCGAGGCCGTCTTCACACTGTTCCGACTACGATCAACTTTCCAACACTTAAGCTCTCATTTAGGGACTAAATGTCCCAAAACTCTCCAAAATTAAAAACCGACCATCCCAACAATTAAAAATAGCAGAAATAAACACGGGGAAAGCAGTAAATAGGGGATCGGGGTGTAAATTCTAAAAACGACCGGCCGGGTCGTTACATCCTCCCACACTTAAACATTCGTTCTTCCTCGAACGAGCACAAAGACATACCTGAAGTAGTGAAAAGATGAGGGTACTGGCTGTGCATATCCTGCTCGGTCTCCCAGGTCGCCTCCTCGACCGGCTGACCCCACCACTAAACCTTCACCGATGCAATGTTCTTTGACCTCAGCTTCCTAACCTTCCTGTCCAACATTGCCACTGGCTCCTCAACGTAAGATAGATCCTTGTCTAGCTGGACTGAACTGAAATCCAACACATGTGACGGATCACCGTGATACCTCCGGAGCATCGAGACATGAAATACCAGATGAACCCCTGCCAAGCTGGGAGGTAAGGCAAGCTTGTAAGCAACCTCCCCAACACGTCTCAAAATCTCAAAAGGGCCAATAAACCTCGGACTCAGCTTCCCTTTCTTCCCAAATCTCATAACGCCCTTCATAGGCGAAACCCGAAGCAGAACCCGCTCTCCAACCATGTAAGAAACATCACGAACCTTCCGGTCCGCAAAGCTCTTCTGTCTGGACTGGGCTGTACGGAGTCTATCCTGAATCACTTTAGCCTTCTCCAAGGCATTCTATACCAAGTTTGTGCCCAATAATCTAGCCTCACCCGGCTCGAACCAACCCACCGGAGATCTACATCGCCTACCATATAAATCCTCGTACAGTGCCATCTGAATGCTGGACTGATAACTGTTGTTGTAGGCAAACTCCGCCAATGGCAAGAACTGATACCAAGAACCTCCAAACTCAATCACACACGCAAGGAGCATATCCTCAAGAATCTGAATAGTGCGCTCGGACTGTCCGTCCGTCTGAGGGTGAAATGCTGTGCTCAACTCTACCCGAGTACCTAACTTCTGCTGTACGGCTCTCCAGAATCGCGATGTGAACTGAGTACCTTTGTCCGAAATGATGGAAATTGGAATACCATGCAGACAAACAATCTCCCGGATATAAATCTCCGCTAACCGCTCCGAAGAATAGGTAGTACATACAGGGATGAAATGCGCGGACTTGGTCAGCAGATCCACAATAACCCAAATGGCATCGAACTTCCTCAAAGTCAGTGGGAGCCCAGATACGAAGTCCATGGTGATCCGCTCCCACTTCCACTCCGGAATCTCTATCTGCTGAAGCAATCCACCCGGTCTCTGGTGCTCATACTTCACCTGCTGACAATTAAGGCACCGAGCTACAAACCCAACTATATCTTTATTCATCCGCCTCCACCAGTAGTGCTGCCTCAAATCCTGATACATCTTCGCGGCACCCGGATGAATGGAATACCGCGAACTATGGGCCTTCTCTAGAATCAACTCCCGAAGCCCATCAACATTGGGTACACAAACTCGACCCTGCATCCTCAATACTCCGTCATCACCAATAGTCACATCTCGAGCATCGCCATGCAACACTTTGTCCTTGAGGACAAGCAAATGAGGGTCATCAAACTGACGGTCCTGGATACGATCAAACAAGGAAGACCGAGAGACCACACAAGCTAGAACCCGACTAGGCTTCGAAAGATCCAATCTCACAAACTGGCTGGCTAAGGCCTTAACATCCATCGCCATAGGCCTCTCTGCTGCTGGTAAATAAGCCAAACTCCCCAAACTCTCTGCCCGGCGGCTCAAAAGCATCGACCACCACATTGTCCTTGCCCGGGTGATACAAGATAGTAATGTCATAATCCTTCAGCAGCTCTAGCCATCTCCTCTGATGCAAATTAAGGTCCTTCTGCTTGAACAGATGCTGCAAACTCCGGTGAACAGTATATATCTCACAAGGCACGCCATACAAGTAATGACGCCGGATCTTCAAGGCATGGACAATGGCAGCTAACTTAAGATCATGGACAGGATAATTCTTCTCATGTATCTTCAACAGTCTGGACCCGCAGGCAATCACCCTACCGTCCTGCACCAATACCGCTCCAAGGCCAACTCTCGAGGCATCACAATAGACAGTATAAGACCCCGAACCGGTAGGAAATATCAAAACTAGGGATGTAGTCAAGTCTGTCTTAAGCTTCTGAAAGCTCTCCTCGCACTCTTCCGTCTACTGGAACGGAGCACCCTTCTGGGTCAGTCTGATCATAGGTGCTGCAATAGATGAAACCTCTGAACAAATCGACGGTAATAACCTGCCAAGCCAAGAAAACTGCGGATCTCTGTAGCTGAGGATGGTCTGGGCCAACTCTGCACGACCTCTACTTTCTTCGGATCCACCTGAATACCCTCTCTCGAGACCACGTGACCCAAGAACGCCACGGAATCCAACCAAAACTCACATTTTGAGAACTTAGCATACAATTTCTTTTCTCTCAAGGTCTGGAGCACTGTCCTCAGGTGCTGCTCATGATCCTCCCGACTCCGGGAGAATACCAGGATGTCATCAATAAAAACAATCACGTATGAATCAAGATATGGCCGGAAAACACTGTACATCAGATGCATGAAGGCTGTTGGGGCATTGGTCAGCCCAAATGACATAACAAGGAACTTGTAATGACCATACCGAGTCCTGAAGGCAGTCTTTGGGATGTCTGGCTCCCAAATCTTCAACTGATGATAGCCAGAACGCAAGTCAATCTTAGAAAACACGCAAGCACCCTGCAGCTGATCAAACAGGTCATCAATACGAGGCAAAGGATAATGGTTCTTCACTGTCACCTTGTTCAACTGGCGATAATCAATACACATACGCATAGAACCATCCTTCTTCTTCACAAATAAGACAGGAGCACCCCAAGGTGATACACTGGGCCGAATGAAACCCTTATCAAGTAATTCCTACAACTGCTCCTTCAACTCCTTCAACTTAGGAGGATCCATACGGTACGGAGGGATAGAAATGGGCTGAGTGCCCGGCAACAAATCAATGCTAAAATCAATGTCTCTATCGGGCGGTATGCCCGGAAGATCAGCTGGAAACACATCAGGGAAATCCCGTACTACTAGGACTGAATCAATAGAAGGAGTATCCATACTGACATCTCTCACATATGCTAGATATGCATCACAACCTTTCTCAACCATACGCTGAGCCTTAAGGAAAGAAATAACTCTACTGGGAGTGTGACCTAAAGCACCCCTCCACTCAACACGCAGTCACCTGGCATGGCCAGTGTCACGGTTTTGGCGTGACAATCAAGAATAGCATAATGGGGCGACAACCAGTCCATGCCCATGATAATATCAAAATCAACCATGCTGAGCAATAATAAATTGGTTCTGGTCTCAAAACTACCAAGAACAACCAAACATGACCGATAAAGCGGTCCACAACAAGAGAACAGGAGTAGAAACATAAACAGGGGAACTCAAAGAATCCCTAGATACACCCAAACACGGAGCAAAATAAGAAGACACATAGGAATAAGTGGAGCCTGGATCGAATAGAACCGATGCATCTCTGTGACAGACCAAGATAGTACTTGTGATGACAGAATCGGAGGCGACAGCCTCAGTACGGGCTGGAAGAGCATAGTATCTGGCCTGGCCTCCCCCTCGAGGGCGACCTCTACCTCCCCGACCTCCACCTCTGGCTGGCTGGGCCGATGGGGTAGCAACTGGTGCTGGGACCATAGCCTGAGAACTCTGCGGGGCATGTTGTGGCTGAAGGCCACGATCGAGTTCTCGACCTCAGGGCTCATCGAGGTCCGAATCAAAGGAAGCAGGGCCTGAGGTCAAGACAAGAGAGGAGGTCTCCTAAACACATAGCTACACCTGACAAGACCAGTCTATCTATAGCCTACTAAGAGGACTTGCGTCAGGTCGTCGCATATTTCTACTCTTGTAAATAATATACACGTACTTTACCGAGTCCCCTCGCCTATATAAGAGGGACTCACCCCACCTTGTAAGGGGCTGATGTTGCTCCACTTCTCCATAATGCAATAATCTCTCTCTCTCTCTCTCTTTCTTCCTTCTAAGTTATCAGTGTTCATCGACCCCGAGGTCACCTTAGCATTTTATAGTTTCTTCGTTTGTTCTCCATCATTTAGCTCGAAATTGATAGTATAAGAGCCTTACTTATTTATAACTTTATCTGTTACCCCCTTCCCGACTACCCTCGATAAGCCCGAGATAGGCTCGAGGCCTGGCCCCGAGGTATCTACTGGCTTGCTCTACGCCCGAGAACGTTCCCTTACTGGTTCGATTATCGCTTTGGCTAACTCGATCTTTATTGTCTTACTTCATGTTTTGTCACTAATCACCCTTACAAACTAGCTCGGGAATAGATCACGTATTTTTAGAATCCCATTTACAAATTTAATTGTTGTTACCATCTTCACGGTAAACAGTTTGGCGCCCACCATGGGGCTAAAAATAATAGTGATTATTTTCTTGCTAGTTTCGTCACTTAAACGCACGATATCTTTCACACTTTTTCTTGCCCAAGATCTTTCGATTTCAGGTTAATGATAAGCTCGATAAGGGAAATCGAGGACGATAACCCCAAAAATCGCAAAGAAAATAATATGGCCGCCCTAACGGCTGGCGCGACACCGCAGGACCTCGATAACGCATCTAGATCGGTTCGAGCGGACGCGGATTCGTACGCTTCACAGCGGGGTAACGAAGTCTTGCACTCCAATGGCGGCACGCAACACGCTAACCAACAGGAAGCCCGAAAAATCCCAGCCCCGGTAGAACGGGAAGTTAATCTTCGCATTATTTTTGATATATTGCAGGAACAACATTTGGCTATCTCTCCGCTACAGAGCTGCCCGGAGACTCTCGGCGCGGCATCACCCAAAATATCTCCTCGCTCCGAGCCAGTACCCGAGGTATCGAGCAACGACGAACCAACAACCTATTCAGTAACAGTGAGGATGCGGGAAGACATTATCGTAAATATCGACTCACGCTCGCGGAGACTCCTACAGCAACCGTCTCCCGGAGATACGATCCCGGGACTCATTTTGCGGAAGTCAGAAACAACAAAATTCCCTGGGAGTGACAGGACCCCATGTCCTCACAGGTGAATCACCACTCACGCACGCCCGTCCAAGAACGGCAACCTCCAAAATGGAGAACTCGGGCCCGTCCCGATGAGGAGATTTTAAGAAATTCCCCCGGAAGAAACCACAACACGTCATCATTGTTCGACATCTAATCTCGGGGACCCGCTCACCGTACTAGCGCGATCCGTGGAAGTACACGCCAATGCCATCAAAATAATGCCAAAAGGGCTCAATGCACCGAAGGCCGGGAGAAGAAGAAGAAATAAAATATCACGGGAAGCCGCGCCCCGCTCTCCGACAAGACGGACGAGACCGCTCCCAATCCCGAATAACGGGGTGGCACGGGCCTTCGCCCAAAACCCAAACAAACCCGGCGGCTCCGGAGCAGTTCAAGCGAAGCTTAGTCGAATATCCGGTCAAGGCTTGGTCATATACCAACAACCAACACCAGACTCAAGTCAGAGCCGTGGACAACCCTCGAAAAACCTCCTCGGGATCGGCGTATCCAGGCAGATTCCCAACAGAGAAGCCGGCACTGCATGAACGGAGCCATCATCCACACGACACAAATGGAAGAGACGATACAAGGTACAGCGCATCTCGCAACAACAAGGCAGTAGCCCGAAGACGACACCTTCGAGGAACCTCCAATGGTACCAGATTGAACAAGACGCAACCGACAAGTAAACCTCGCCCGATACAGTTCGACTTCAACGTTGCAGTTCCAAGCATAGTGGTCACCATAAGTGATGCCGGGAACTCCGGGTGGCTCGGATCTATTCAACCAAAACCCCTCTAAGGAAACCATGGCCCACCACGAGAATCACGAAACGCTCTGAGTTACAGACCCAAAAGAGCAGCAACTGCGCCATTCAACAAAGATAACCACAAAGCATCGCCAAGCATGCAAACCCGGATCCAACTCCACAGACAAGGGGAAATCGAACAAAGCAGAGCCGGCTGCGGCATATCGTCACACCCGTTAAAAGATGGCGGCACCCCGTTAAGATCCATAGAACGTAGAATGCAAGTGCCCGTCACCAGAAGGGGATGGTCCCGGGGAATACTCCCCAAGGACACCCTTTCGCTCGAGGAAAAGGACGCCGAGAGTCCACCTTGGCATCACATTAACGTATTGGTAATCCCTTCTTTTGTTCAAACTCATTTAAAGAAAACATACGTTTATGATTACAGGTGTATCAGCCAAAGTTATACCGACGATGTCAGGCCAAAGCCAATAGAACAACCCGGACCAACATCGCCCTCGGGCCAGACCGCTGATATGTCCCCAATGGCGATTGCCACAACGACCAAATCGCTCCCCCTTCGCGGCCCGCACGAGATCGGGCTAACGCGTCGAGCGACGTAGGGCGCGGACGCTTTGTACAGACAACGGCGAATACATCGCCCGGGATGCAATTCCGGCCCCGTCCTCCAAAGGTGTAAAACCCCGTGATGGACGCGGAGTCAAAGCATCTAGCTAGAAGTGACAGGAGGAGATCCCTCGCCTTATGCCCATGACCGGCGTTGCCTCAAATGAGGTCAAAGGGTAAGGACAATCACGTCCTCGGCCAGGCCTGGTCGGACGAGGAATACGACTGTCGCAGGGCCTACTCCCAGGAACGCAACATCCTTTTATCACTTCCTATTCCTTTCTTGTTGCTAATTTGTACGCAGGCAGCTAGCCGAGGCATTCAGTAGCTCTGGATCCCGCTCGAGGATCCGCGGCCACCGCGGGGCCCGCCGGGCATTCTTTCCTCGATCGGGTTTCTATCAGGAAGAAGGTTCCGCCAACAAGATTATTAGCAGAGCTGCATGCCCCGGAGAAGGGACCCGACAAGTCCATGATCTCTCTCGAAATTTTCCAATATGGAATCACACAAGCACATCGGATAATCAGGGGAGTCACACCCATGTGGACCAGACTCACAACAACTGGACAACATGTATTTAACTCTTATATTTTCGCCAAGCAATAAAGAATATTTTCTAAGCATTCAACGCCTCGAAGAAAAATATTTCGGCTTATCCTCAGCAAAAAACCTCTCCATCAAATGCGTCCCGAAACACTCGGAGACTCAAACAATTCAGCACCCCCACGACCCCAAGGTCGGGGCTCTGGGCTCACAAAGCCATCACGATATGGCTCAAAGTCTGTAAAAGGCGGTATTCAAGGCTAAACTAATCCGATATATTCGGAGACTCAACAGGAGAAATTCGACAACTTGCACGACCAAAGGGTCGGAACTCCGGGCTCACCAAGCCCCCGAAAAACAACTCCGAGCTCACGAGAAACTATTTTCAAGCAAACTCGATCACTCGGAGACTGTCGCCAATCGCCACGCACTGGAAAATCCAAAATTGTAAGACCCTAACGGGCAGCCTCGGCAAAACCAGATCTATTCTCCATACACTGTAAGACCTCAACATGCATGGCAAACTATAAGGCCTCAACAGGCATGAAAACTCCCGCAGTTTAGGCTATACGTCGCATTTGTAAGAATCCATAAAGGGTATACCTTCGGTGTAGACGCCTAAAACTACTTCTCGGGATCAAAAATGGCCCGGCCAAACGCACACGACTCCGGTCGAAACGGCTGCTACAGCCCAAAAAACGCGACTCGGGGGCACCCGACTATTGCTAAAAAAGCCTCCGAATCTACTTCGGAAAGAACCGGTTAAACACAGGCTTCCCTCAACAGGCAAAAAATGAGTCCCCACCACGTCGGCTCCAAAATCGCAAATGCGTCGATCTACTCGGCCTATGGGCTATGAACCTTCCGAGGTGCTTAAAACATCGCCGACTACGACTTGAAATCGAGGTTCTTTTAGAACCGACGACGGGTCAGGAAAAATAATCAATAAGACCTTAACGAGAGGAAACAAAGCCTACAAAAAGCCTCCGGGCCTCACACTGAAAGGTGTCTACGACCATCAGCTTGAAAATTGACAACTTGAGGATTAAAGTGAGCTCGAATCGTAACCCGATTCGGAGACCGGATCCAAAATAGTTAAACTAATCAAAGCCTCCGGGCCTCATATCAAAAGGTCCCTGCGACCGAACAGCATAAGTGCCATTGTCACCGGCTAAGCAAAGCCTCCGGGCCCCATATCGGAAGGTCTCTACGACCAAACAGCGTAAGTGCTACTGTCGCCGGCTAAGCATGCCTCCGGGCCTCATACTAAAAGGTCTCATCGACCAGGTAGCAGAAAGGCCACCATCGCTGGCCAAGAGCTCAGATGAGATTTAAGGGTCGATTACAGCTCGAATCGCAACGCGACTCGAAGACTGGACCCGGAAAATCGCCAAAAGCCCAAGGTCTAAAAGTGACAATCATTATCACCAGCCCAAACGGGCTCGAGGGTAAGATAAGCTCGAGTCAAGATCCCGACTCAGAGACTGAACCTGAAACTCATCAAAAAATACAAGCCTAAAGGCTACTCCAGGATTGAATCAGTTCGGTGGAAAAACTCCAGCAATCAGAAACGCAAAAATTACAAATTACAGGGCTCCCCCTTCTTATTATTACATATCAATTACAGGGCACAATCTCGGCCTGCATCCTATGGTGGGATCTATATATGTATATACACGGCAAAAAAGGCAGGGAATGTTCGTTCCCCCTTTATTTCCCTTTTGGCAGCTACGGCCCATCGGCCTCCCCCTCATCATCAGATACCAGAAACTTGGCATCAAACTCCGCTCCCTCGGCCATGTTTGATCTCCTCCGAGAGATCGAAACCTCGAGCGTGAATCTCCTCGAGGGTGTCCCTCCGGGATCTGCACCTCTCATACTCCCTGCTATTGCTTGCACGATCAAGGGCCTTCTTCAGCTCGACCCTAACAACAGCGGCGCTCTTTGAATCGGCAGCTATCTTTTGCCCCGAACGGGTGTTATTTATTACGACCTCGGCCCGGACGTCCGCCACCTCGATTTTCGCCCTCGATAGCTCGGATGAGAGCCTCGCAATCATCTTCGTCCGAGCGGAATCATTCATGCGAGAAGCCTGAAGTTGTGCCTCAAAGCCGGATCGCGGCCAGAGCTCTCTCTTTAGCCTCCAAATGAGCGCTAAAGCGCGATCGCAGCTCAGCAAGTTTGCGGTTCGAGGCACCAACCTCGCCCCAGAGTTGCTCCAGCTCATCCGCTTTGCCCTTCAACTGAAACAACAACACTTCAAAGACCGGCGAAAATAGAGAAAGAAATGGGAAGGAAATACGAGCCAAGAAAGCGGAATGCCTGTTTCTCCAAGAGTGTCTCCCGGGTGCGGCTTCGATCCGCCCTACACCTTAAAGAAACGAGCTCATTTTCCTTTACCTCGCATAGAAGCTGGAGGGACTTTCCCCTTTTTCGAGCTTCCTGCAAAAGGGCCTCGCGACGAAGCAACTCAACTTTGAGCCTGTCAAAAGCCTGGAGAAAAAGAAGCCAGACGTATGAAGAAGAAGAAGAAGAAAATACCGGACTGGAACATCCTTATCACGGGCAAAAACTCACTGCAAGGCCAAAACGACGAGCCTCGCCAAGGGCCGAAGCTATGTCCAAAAAAGCTTCGGTCCTGGAAGCTGGCCGACCGTCCGAATCATTTCCTCTCAGCTGCTGCGGAGAAGGTGCCTCATCGCAAGCCTCCACATGCCACAGAGCATCTTTCCTTTTGCCAGCACTCCTCGATTCTTGAACCGGCGATCTCGCCTCGAACGAACTCCCAGGGCCTGCAGTAGGGAAACCGAGCAGATCAGCAAAAGGGGGGAGGGCCGCCCCCGAAAAAGAAAAGAGAAGTGTGGGAAGGGAACGCCAGACACCTACCACGATAATTTACCTCCCACCTCCCTTTTGAAAGATCTCGCCACCGGTGCCTATCATGAGTCCAACATGCTGCCAGTTTGCGAGACCATTCGGCTAAGTCCGGAACCTCATCAGGCAACCAACGAGTCGCTACAAACAAAAGACAGCTCATTTGAAGAAAAAAGACAGCTCGAACAGAGTGCTTACATGTGGAGCTCCATTTCTCAAGGAATGGTAAGAATTCTCCGGGGATAACGTCGGTCGTCCGAACTCGAACAAACTGGCTCATCCATCCATGGTCCTCATCCTCTTGGCCGCCGATCATGGGAGCTCGGGTAGACCTGCGCTGAAGAGCAACCAGGCCTCGGAAGCGTAGCGGCCGGTAAAGCCTTATGAGGTGACTAAGGGTAAAATCTATCCCAGCCTTGTCAGCAAAGTATCCCATCGACCATACTATGCTCCAGAAGAAGGGATGAACCTGCACCAGCGTTACCTCATTCCTTCTACAAAAATCGAGCACAACCCGATCCAGGGAACCTGGCGCGAGAACGATGGTATAAAAACTCAAGAAACCTTCGACGTACGTCGTGACGTTCTCCTCGGGGGAAGGGGCTTGCAGGACCACGCCTTCCCCCTATCTACATTTTCTCCTGATCATCTCGAGGTCCTCCTCTACCACCGAAGAGGTAATCCTCGACCATGCCCTCGGTGGCCCGGAATATTGGGAGGTTTTCCCGGCATAGCAATGCCCTTCGAGGATGTGTGCTCCGGGCACCACTCCCCTAATGTCGGAGAAGGGCTGCTATCGCCATCCAAAGGCGGAATACATGAAGAAGTACCCTTCGCCCGAGCATCAGACATCGAAGCGGCGGCCATGGCCACAGTAGAATACTGGTAAAAAAAAGGAGTATCCAGACAGAAATCGCCTGAAGCAAAGAAGCAGAGAAGCTCGCGGAGGGCACCTGGCTCTACAGAGGAGATGAGCTTAGCAAATAAGGAAGTGCAAAATCGTAGCTTGAGGGAGGAATAGACGAATATATAAGGGCCAGGCAACAACCGACCAAACTGCCCAAACAGGCCAATTAATTCTGGCCGCGTTTACATCACACTCCCTTGGGGAATGCAATGGCGGAATTACTCAAGATTCCACGTAATTCGTGAAAACAGGAGGGGGCCTCGGGGAATCCCCGACGTCGGTCCCTCGAGCTAGCAACTCAACCTCGGCTACAAAATACAAAAGAGCTCCGAAGGCCCAATACCCAGTGCTCTGAAGCAAGAAGAACTACCGGAATAAAGGCTCCTTTTATATATATTAACAAAATAGTTGTACATCTTTGGCCATGATGGCCCAGGATCAGAGATGATATGGGAACCTCCTGTCCAAGCGCTTGATCCACCTCGCCAAGTCTGGAACCTCCTCGGGATACCATGGAGAAGCTGGAGAAAGTCTCCAAGAGGTTATTACAAACGCTCGAAAGAAAAGTTGAGGAACGATTAAAGAGAAGATATACTTACGCTGAAAGTTCCACCGTTCGGGAAAAGGCATCCGTTGGATCGGGATAATGTCCGAGGTGAGCACCCAAACAAACCTGCTCATCCACCCCCGGTCCTTCCCTTCATCGACGCTTGAAAGGAAAGGTATCTTGGACCGTTGCAGAAGCTTGATCAAGCCTCGGTACAGCCGAGGACGGTATAGTCCGATCAGATGGTTGAGAGTGAGAACTTCACCTGCGATCTCCTCAGTAAAGTGCCTGAGCATCAGCACAATCCTCCAAAAGGACGGTGAGATCTGGCCAAGAGTGACTCGATACCGAATGCAGAAGTCAAGGATCACCGGATCGATGTCCAAGGGAGGAGATTTTATGGATTTGTCGGGACCTAGGGTGAACGGGTAGGTATATACGCAAAGAAAGCCCTCCTTGAAACTGGTAATATCTTCGCCGGAGGCAGGAATTCCCACTGTCACTGTTTCGTTCCATCGGCAGTCACTCTTCATATTTTTGACATTAGTCACGACACTAATGTATCGAGATACATGCTCGCATCGGCCCGGCTTGGACGCGGGATCCTCGATGTTGAAATCCTTCGACGTATCAAGCTCGGAAGGGGTCCACTGCTCTAGAGGAGGGGCCGGCCTATTACCCCCTAGCCGATTGGGATGATGATGCAGTATCGTTCCGACGGGGTACCATCCTGGAGGTCCTGGCCATAAATAATGATGGAGCTCTTCCGAAAAGAGAAAAAGAGAGAAGGATGAAGATATATCAAATAAATTGGGATTCCGGTTCACAAGCCTGGAGGAAGGGCAAAGATGAGCAGCATCTGGTGATCGAATCGTTTTATAGGAACCAATTGGGGAAGCGGAAGGGACGAGCCTGCAGCAGTTCGTGAACTCCTCGATCGTAGCATATGACAGCGGCTCCGCACAATTTCTGGGGCTATGGCATTTAATTCTCTCATATGAATTACATCATGGTAATAATGGCCTCGAGGCTACGATTCGGTGTCGTTTTCTATCACTTCGATATAGGAAACGCGGAGACTATCTGTACGCGGTAAAATCAGAAGACTTGAATTTTTGCTATCGAGACATTTTTGGAAGTCTTCCCCGAGACCCCGAGGGTGGAAGGCCACGATCGAGTTCTCGGCCTCAGGGCTCATCGAGGTCCGAATCGAAGGAAGAAGGGCCCGAGGTTAGGACAAGAGAGGAGGTCTCCTAAACATATAGCTACACCTGACAGGACCGGTCTATCTATAGCCTACTGAGAGGACTTGCGTCAGGCCGTCCCAGCTTTCTACTCTTGTAAATAATATATACGTACTTTACCGAGTCCCCTCGCCTATATAAGGGGGACTCACCCCACCTTGTAAGGGGCTGATGTTGCTCCACTTCTCCATAATGCAATGATATCTCTCTCTCTCTCTCTCTCTTCCTTCTAAGTTACCAGTGTTCATCGACCCCGAGGTCACCTTAGCATTTTATAGTTTCTTCGTTTGTTCTCCATCATTTAGCTCGAAATTGATAGTATAAGAGGCTTACTTATTTATAACTTTATCTGTTACCCCCTTCCCGACTACCCTCGATAAGCCCGAGATAGGCTCGAGGCTTGGCCCCGAGGTATCTACTGGCTTGCTCTACGCTCGGGAACGTCCCCTTACTGGTTCGATTATTGCTTTGGCTAACTCGATCTTTATTGTGTTACTTCATGTTTTGTCACTAGTCACCCTTACAAACTAGCTCGGGAATAGATCACGTATTTTTAGAATCCCATTTACAAATTTAATTGTTGTTACCATTTTCACGGTAAACAGTCACCACACTCAAAACAAGCTCTGGGAGGACGTGGCGGCTGTGACTGGCTCGGGCCAGGCCAGTTGGACTGACCACTAGAAGCACCCCGTGCAGGAGGCACACTAGATACTGGAGGTGCATAATAAGGCTCCTGAGGCCTAGGTGGGGCTGGAATACCACTGGCTGCTGGAAGAGCTGAATGAACGGGGCGACTCATATGACCCCTACCATGACGACCTGCAGCTGGGGCACGGGCACCAGAATAATAGCCCGACTCTCGAGACCTCTTGGCCTCCCTCTCCTCTCTGTCCCTAGCATGCATACCCTCAATCCTCCTAGCAATGCTCACCACCTGCTGGTTAGATATATCCATCTCTAACTCACGAGCCATGCTAGATCTGATGCTGGGAATAAGCCGCTCAATAAACCGGCGGATCTTCTCGCGAACCGTAGAGACCAAAGCTGGTGCATGTCTAGCCAAATCGGTGTAACGGATAGCATACTCCGAGACAGTCATAGTACCCTGGCGCAAATGCTCAAACTCCGCGCGCCAGGCGTCCCTAAGACTCTGGGGGACATACTCCCTCATGAATCTATCTGAGAACTGGGCCCAAGTCAGGGAAGCTGCCTCATCCGGACTGTCAAACTCATAAGCACGCCACCACTGATAGGCGGCTCCTTGAAGCTAGAAGGTAGTGAAAGAAACCCCGCTCGATCCTGATATGCCCGTAGTACGAAAGATACGGTAGCACCCCTCAAGAAATCCAAGGGCATCCTCTGGGGCTAGTCCATTGAAAGTCGGAGGCTGATACTTCTTGAACCTCTCAAGCCTCTTCTGCTCCTCCTTTGAAGCTAGTGCCCTCTCCTCGGGCTGAGATGGGGCTACTGGCTGTACAGGAATAGCCTCTGGGACCTGATTGATATGCACTCGCTGCTCAGGAGTGCGGGCGGCGGGAGTCTGTGCTCCTCCCCTGGCCTGGGATGTAGTTGCAGCAAGGGAAAGCAACCTTGCCTGAGCTAGAGTGGTGTACATAGTCATAAACTGTGCCAAAGTCTCCTGGAGTGCTGGAGTAGTAGTAGCAGATGCATCAGGTGTTTGGACTCCGGCTGGTACTGCTGGTGGTGCCTCAGCGGCAGCTCGCGCGGGTGCTCTGGCTGCACCACGAGCGCGTCCTCGGCCTCTACCCTGGCCCCGGCCTCTAACGGCTCCAGTAGAGGGCGCAGGTGCCTAGTCATCTCGAGTAGCACGTGTCCTCACCATCTGTGAGAGAATAGAAGATAGAAGTTTAGAATTGTGATATCAAAAATCTCGCACGACAAGGAAATAAAACGAAACAGAATTTTTCCTAACAGTTACATAGCCTCTCGTAGATAAGTACAGACGTCTCTGTACCGATCAGCAAGACTCTAATAAACCGACTTGTGATTCATGACTCCTATGAACCTAGAGCTCTGATACCAACTTGTCACGACCCCGGTTCACCCTCCGTGAACCATCGTGACGGCACCTAGTCTATACAACTAGGTAAGCCTAAATTGCGGAAAGAAACCAAAATTTTGCGGAAGTAAAGCAATTTAAAACAGAAATAAAGGAAATAAACAGCTTTTAAAGGTGCCGCTCGACATAAAAAATATTTAACTCTCAAAACTAACACATAAATCCAAGATCCGGAAACCCATGAATCACAAGCTAAGAAATACTACATAGCTCTAACTCCGGAATATCTAACAAGAACTTAAATACAAAAGGGCTAATACTAAACAGCAAGAATAGAAAGAGACTCCTCGGTCTGCGGACGCGGCAGATATACCTCAAAGTCGCTATAGCAGTCGCCTCGCCTCAGGGGTGGTAAGACTGAATTGAAGTACCTGGATCTGCACATGAAAAACATGCACAGGAAGGGCATGAGTACACCACAGCGGTACTCAGTAAGTGTCAAGCCTAACCTCGGTTGGGTAGTGACGAGTAAGGTCAGGGCCCTACTGAGGTTAAATAAGATCTAAGGTTTAACAGTGTGAAATAAACAGTGTAAATAAGTAACACAGGACATGAAGGACAGCAACAACTAATACAAAGGCAAGTAAAACACAGAAATAGAGTACAACTCAGCTCCGAGATAACAACCGGGGATCTCCCAGGATACCGTCCTGTAGTCCCCAAATATATATCCAGTGGATCTCCCGGGTGCAGTCCCGTAGTCCAACTCATAAATGCGCGGGGATCTACCGGAATACGACATTCGTAGTCCCAAATATAAATACTCAGTACTGGGGAATCTACCGGGTGCAATCCCGTAGTTCCAATGTAAAAGTGCAGGGGAATCTCCCGGAATGCAATTCCGTAGTCCCAAAGTAAACATACAGGGGAGCTCCCGGGATACCGTCCCATAGTCCCAAAGTAAATACACAGCAGCAATAAGAACTCAATTCAATCAATTTCATACCAAAGTCAGACAGATAATTCTAACCTAGCATGCTTCACGTAATACAAATAAGGCAGTTAAGTCAAATAGAACAATTTAATCAAGTAGACATGCTTCTCTAGACTAACAACAGGCTAAATTTTCAAGCAGTGTAAGCAAGAAAAGAAGAACACAATTCAAGGCTATTTTTAATTAAATAAAAACCGGATTTCCAACATTTAGCACAAGACGCGCTCGTCACCTCACGTACAAGGCATTTCAATTACCACAATATCAATCCTAAAGGGAAACGTCCCCCACACAAGGTTAGACAAGCCACTTACCTCGAACCCGCTCAAATGTCAACCCGAAACCACGTTCTTGCCACGAGTATCCGACTCCAAATGGCCCAAATCTATTCAATTAAATTTCATAATGTAAATAACACTTTACGTAACTGATTTTACAATTAAACTCTAAGCTAATACGCGAATTAGGTAAAATGACCAAACTGCCCCTCGGGCCCACGTCTCAGAATCGAGTGAAATTTATATTTCCCGAATCCTCACACTCTCACGAGTTCATACATACCAAGAACACTGAAATCGGAGCCCAAATGGACCCTCAAATTCTCATTTCAAAGTCTTAATCCCAAGCCCTAAATCTCACAATTACCACTGATTTTCTTTAATTTTTCATGCTTAAATTGATAAAAATCATTCCAATAACGAGTTTAGGGACCAAAGACCTTACCCCAACGAACTCCTCTGAAAATCCCTCTTGAAAAGTGCTTCCCAAGCTCCTTCCCGTTTGAAAAAAATAAAAAATGGCTAAATTTCGCGAAGGAGCGGTCCCGCATCTGCGAAACCCGGTCGCACCTACGACATTTCATTAAAGGGGTACTTTCCGCACCTGCGACTACATCACCGCAGATGCAGTGCCGCTTCTGCGGTTACCTGACCGCATCTGCGGTCGATTCCCTTTTGCCTCAAAACCGCTTCTGCGACCACTGAGCCGTTTCTGCGGTGCCGCACCTGCGGAACCCAAACTGCAGGTGCGGTTATGACAGAACCAGCAGCTGAAGCTGCAACTTGAACTCCAAAATTTCCCGTCAATCACCCGAATTCATCCCGAGGCCCCCCGGACCTCAACCAAAGGCACCAACAAGTCTAATACCACTGTCCAAACTTGTACCACTCCTTAAAACACCTAAAACAACATCGAAACCTCAAACTAACCATGGATTCAAGCCTAAGAACTCCAAATTTACCCAAAATACGCTTTCGATCAAAAAGTCTATCAAACCTCGTCCGAATGACCTCAAATTTTGCACACACGTCACATTCAACACTACGGAGCTACTCCACCTTCTAGAATTCCATTCCGACCCTCGGATCAAAATCTTACGATCGAACCGGAAACTTCAAAAATCCATCTTTCGGCATTTCAAGCCAAAATTAGCTACGGGCCTCCAAAACACAATCCGACCACGCCCCTAAGCCTGAAATCACCCAACGGAGCTAACGTGACCATCGGATTTCCATTCCGAGGCCATCTTCACACTGTTCTGACTACGGTCAACTTTCTAACACTTAAGCTCTCATTTAGGGACTAAGTGTCCCAAAACTCTCCGAAATTCAAAACCGACCATCCCAGCAATTCAAAATAGCAGAAATAAATACGAGGAAAGCAGTAAATAGGGGATCGGGGCGTAAATTCTAAAAAACGACCGTCCGGATCGTTACAAGTACGTAACATTATATAAAAAAAATTGGTCAGGGAAGTAAAATAGACCTTGTATTGATTGAATCCAAACTTTAAAATTTCTGCTACTCAATAATCGAGCCAAGAGCAGCGACCACAAACGAGAACCTCCAACGGCACAACCTTATCGGAAGCACGAAATTGACCGAAAAGTGGAGAAGTTTCAGGGCTGTTTCAGGGGTGTTTAGCCCGAAATTGAGCACATTTTTAGCAGCTCTTCCAAAGCAAAAGAAGCTGTATTTTTATGGAGAAAAAATAGAAAAAAAGAAGTGGCTTATTGGTAGGAGAACTATGGAACTTAAGGGATATTTTAATGGCTGATTTTTTCAGCTTTTTCTATGGACCTTGAAAAATGCAGAAGCAAAATGATTTTCTCGTTCTTTTTCTTTCGTCCTCTGTGTGTTACCTCCTTTCCTCTATCTCCTAAATCTTTCTTTTTGTGTATTTGTGTCTCTTGTGGCTGATCTAGATCTTCGGTCCTCTTTTAATTTAGGAAGATAAGTATTATTTTATAGGGGTAGGAATTAGGTTAGGTCAAATGGGGAAGAAAAATTTTCATAAAGCACTATCTTTTAGTAGTAATTAGTCATCTATAGATACCATTTGCTATATTACGAATTATAGATAACTTTTCTGTGGTTATAAGATGTATTTGATGTATTTAAGCTATTGTATTCATGAATACAGTAGCAAAAATAGGCGTGAATCAGGGAAGTCCAGCTAATCAGTTATTGTATTCGAGTGTATTCGACTGTATTCATGGCGTGAAACATGGGATTACAGCTGGACAGATTATTGTATTCGACTGTATTCACGCCGTTAAATAGGGGATTACACTGTTTTTAAAATGAAAAGTGAATCAATTAACTCCTAATATAACTCAACAAACTTAATTATAACACACAAAAATTGTATTTTCAGTTATAAAAAAGATTCTCAACCGAAAAATACCCCAAAAACATAGCAATCTTCAGAGAAATTATATAATACATCTGAATACATAAATTATATTAATTACAAAAATATATGAATACATTCATGGCATATAGCGAGACAGTGAATAGAATAAAATACATAGAATACAGCAGGATACATTGAAATACAATGAAGAAAAAGACAGTGAATACAATGAAATACATGGAATATAATGAGATACATTGAATTACAATGAAAAAAAAGACAATGAATACAATGAAATACATGAAAATACATTGAAATATATTAACAGAAAATCAAGTTGCTCAACCCCAAACTCCGTCGTCTTTGTTCAAGAACAAACCCTAATTTCCGGCGAATCCGCCGTAGCAACGTTTGAAGGTACAACACGCGACACCTTTGAGATTTGAAGGTACAACACGCGACACCTTTTTTCATTACCTGCTACCCAAAAGATTCAATCTCGGCCGTCCACTGTCCGCTGTTCCGTCGCCGCTGCTCCATCGGCCACTGTATCCAAGGCCTCCGCTAAGGTGAAATCTGTCAACGTTCAAACGTTGGTTAACTCCCTTTCCCAAATCAGTTAGTTTTGGTTAGGGATTTGATTTGCTTTTTAAATCGCATTTCAATATTCGGTGCAAAAATTGATCGGAATAGAAAAGAAAATAGTGTAGTTGAGAGGTAATTTTGAGATTGAGCATCGTCGTTTTCAGAGAAGTGAGGGAAGAGAAGTGGGATGTATACGAAAGTAGAAGAAAGAAAAGTAAAAGTAGTA